>NC_139515.1:7070686-7152860 GCF_947247035.1 Vipera ursinii | reverse complement strand
AGCTTGACTCCCTCTTCTTTGTGGTCATCCATACACTTGAATTCCTGGATAAAGGGCAGAGAGTGAGAGAGACTTTCTGCCCTTTTTATTTTCTACAAAAACAAGGACCATGGGGGACACGATAGCAGTGTTCCAATATTTGAGGGGCTCCCACAAAGAAGGGGGGGGGTGTTCAACCTATTCTCCAAAGCACCTGCAGGCAGGACAAGAAGCCATGGATGGAAACCAATCAAGGAGAGAAGCAACCTAGAACTAAGGAGGAATTTCCTGACAGTTTGAGCAGTTAATCAGTGGAACGACTTGCCTCCAGAAGCTGTGAGTGCTGCAACACTGGAGGTTTTTAAGAAGAGACTTGTCTGGAAATGGTATAGGGCAGGAGTAGGCAACCTTGGCTCTTTTATGACTCGTGGACTTCAACTCCCAGAATTCCTGAGCCAGCCACGCTGAGGGGAAAAGGGAGAGGTTTCCAAGCTGAGCCATGCTGGCTCAGGGATTCTGGGAGTTGAAGTCCACGAGTCATAAAAGAGTCAAGGTTGCCTACCCCTGGTACGGGGTCTCCTGCTAGAGCAAGGGGTTGGACTAGAAGACCTCCAAGGTCCCTTCCAACTCTGCCAAGGTTGGAAACCCCTGCAGTAGAGTACAGGTAGTCCTTGACTTATAACCATTCGTCAGTGACCGTTCAAAGTTACAACCCGCACTGACAAAGAGCGGCTTAGGACTTGGTCCTCATCTTTATGACCACGGCAGCATCTCCCCCACCCCCCCACAGCCACGTGATCAAAATTCAGGTATTTGGCAGCCAGCGTTGTTTTCGGTGGAACGACACGCCTCCCGAAGTTGTGGGTGCTCCAGGTTTTTAAGGATTGGGCAGCCAGTTGGGTCCATAGCGAGTTGGACTCCAAAGTCCCTAACAACTCGACTGTTGTTCTCTTCCTTCTTCCTCTCACAATTGCTAAAAGGCATTTAGGGACGACACATCAGTCCTGGCTGGCAAAACCTGAGCCTCCGTAACGATTGTATTCCTTGTCCTTTGTTTCCATAACATCCGCAAAGAGAAAACACTTCTCTCGCAACTGTTTTCAGGAAGGAGAGGTGAAAATGAAGCCGATTCTCCTCCGGTGGAAGCGCAAACAGTTGCTAGGAGCAAGAACTGGTTGCCAGGACTTGCTCCCATCCCTCTTGGCGACACGTGGTGGTGCCGGGGATGGGGGGGCGGGTGTGTGTGTTGCCATAACAACCGAGGCCTTCTGTACCCTTATTTAGCTTGGTCCCATTCTTTTCTGCATAAAAAGTTCCCGATCAATGGTTAGCGATTCCTCTGGCTTTTTGGGCCCAAAATGACAGATCTGAGCTTAGATTGAGTGGGTAGTTTCCAGGCACCGATTAAAAACATTCTTTCTTTCATTGTAGGAAAATGGATAGTGATGGCTAAGATTCAAGTTATACCTAAGGGGGAATTTAGGGTGGCTAAAGTCCACTGGAAGCGCTTGAGGAAATGATGTGGACTGGGTTGAATTCTTCTTTCCTTCTTTCCTTCCTTCCTTCCTTCCTCCCTCCCTCCCTCTCTTCCTGTCCCTCCCTCCCTCCCTCCTTCCTTCCTTCCTTCCTTCCTTCCTTCCTTCCTTCCTTCCTTCCTTCCTTCCTTCCTGTCGCTCTCTCCCTCCCTCCTTCCTCCCTCCCTTCCTTCCTGTCACTCTCTCCCTCCCTTCTTTCCTTCCTTCCTGTCCCTCCCTCCCTTCCTTCCTGTCGCTCTCTCCCTCCCTCCCTCCCTTCCTTACTTCCTGTCGCTCTCTCCCTCCCTCCTTCCTCCCTCCCTTCCTTCCTGTTGCTCTCTCCCTCCCTTCTTTCCTTCCTTCCTTCCCTCCCTCCCTCTCTCCCTCCCTCCCTCCCTCCTTCCTTCCTTCCTTCCTTCCTTCCTTCCTTCCTGTCGCTCCTTCCCTCCCTTCTTTCCTTCCTTCCTCTCCCTCCCTCCCTCCCTCCCTGTCCCCCCTTCCTTCCTGTCCCTCCCTCTCTCTCTCCCTCCCTCCCTCCCTCCTTCCTTCCTTCCTTCCTTCCTTCCTTCCTTCCTGTCGCTCCTTCCCTCCCTTCTTTCCTTCCTTCCTCTCCCTCCCTCCCTCCCTGTCCCCCCTTCCTTCCTCCCTCTCTCTCTCCCTCCCTCCTTCCTTCCTGTCACTCTCTCCCTCCCTTCTTTCCTTCCTTCCTGTCCCTCCCTCCCTTCCTTCCTGTCGCTCTCTCCCTCCCTCCCTTCCTTACTTCCTGTCGCTCTCTCCCTCCCTCCTTCCTCCCTCCCTTCCTTCCTGTTGCTCTCTCCCTCCCTTCTTTCCTTCCTTCCTTCCCTCCCTCTCTCTCTCCCTCCCTCCCTCCCTCCCTCCTTCCTTCCTTCCTTCCTTCCTGTTGCTCTTTCCCTCCCTTCTTTCCTTCCTTACTGTCCCTCCCTCCCTCCCTTCCTGTCCCCCCTTTCTTCCTGTCCCTCCCTCTCTCCCTCCTTCCCTCCCTTCTTTCTTTCCCTCCCTCTCCCTCCTTCCTTCCTTCCTCCCTCTCCTTCCTTCCTCCCTTCCTCCCTTCCTTCCTTCCTTCCTTCCTTCCTTCCTTCCTTCCTTCCTTCCTTCCTTCCTTCCTTCCTTTTCCTGTGCTGTACATCCTTTTCACAGTTGGATCTCCCCCCCCCCCCCCAAATATCCCCCAGAACACACAGAGACGACAGCATCCCGGACAGACCGTAGAAGTGACAGCTGTGCATTGTTTCTTTGTACCAGGGAAATTCTTTGACATGAAATAGATGCAAGTCTTTCAATATTTGTACCCTGCAGGGTACATGCCTGCCCATCTGTTCTCCAAATCACATTTTTGCCCTGTAGATTTCTGCACCCATCTACCATGTAATGCATTTTTTTTCATTAAAATAAATAAATAAATCAAACAGATCACCTCCTGGAGAAATGTGTTGGTTCCTTTGCACAGGAAGAGCTCGATGTGAAACTATTAATTGATTAATTAATTTGCTTGCTTGCTGTCCGTCTCACCGCAAGGCGATTCTGGGCACCACCTCAAAATGAAGCCCTAAAATATATTGTATAAATTTAGAAAATTTGCACTCAAGATTACAACACAACGCAAGTTGGGATTAAAATTATGAAATAGAAATTGCTAATGATGAATTGCGAAGAAACGCAGATAGGGGGGGACTTGAGGAAGTCACCTGAAAATGATTAGAAAGATTAGGAATAACGGAAGTTAAGTATTCTTTTTGTATTTTTGTTGATTGTATTGTTTATGTCATGTCTTGTTTTTTAGATGTATTTTTTTTGTTTAAATATATGCTTTCATAAAAGCAATAAAAAAAAGATGGGGAGGAAGGGAGATGAATACGTAAGGAGGGGGAGGGGGAAGAAAAGTTGAGAGACGTGGCACAGCTTTCCAAATTTAGTACTGGTCCACGGGGAGAAAATTAGCTTCTTTTACAACACTTTAGAAAATAAATTAGCGAGCCGGAGCAAGTTCCAATCAGAATTATGTTGTTAGAACCTGATACACAGACTGCGTTAAGAGAGAGATGAGTCAACTACTCGCAATTATAAAATTAAGCCGGGTTACAGAATGGCTCAAAAGAGCAATATTCGTGCTGTCTGTTGGGAGACAAACAGCAATTCATTTATTAAATATCAAGGATATTCCACCTAGGTGTTATGGTTTATATAAACATTCCAGAGACAAATAGGCTGAAATGGAAGATATGAAAAAAGAAGGATTTTCTGTCTTCTGCTGCCTTCACCTTGTTGCCCATTGCACAGAGCTTTGCAATTTCCCTGTCAAAATCCCTTACCAAGCCTTATAAATTTTATAAACATCTGCGGATGTGCAGGAACCTACCTTGTTTTAAAATTCTGCTCAGCCCCAAGATAAAATAAAATGGATTCCTGTGATTTTATTGCTGAGTTTTCATTCCCCACCCAAGATTTTACGACCTTTGCAGGTCTGTAAAGCAAAGGAAAGCTGAAGTAAGATCACAAGCACCATTGTGATTTTCACTTAGTGACTGCTTCACTTAAGGACCAATTTGCCATTGCCGATTGTGGTCGCTAAATGAGGACTACCTGTAATCTCACCTTTCCTTGTGGAGGTAATCCTCGACCTACGAGCAGAATCGAGACCAAATTTTCTGTTGCTAAGCGAGACAGTTGTTCAGTGAGTTCCGCCCCATTTTACAACCTTCCTTGCCAGAGTTGTTAAGTGAATCACTGCAGTTGTTAAGTTAGTAACATGGTTGTTAAGTGAATCTGGATTCCCCTTCGACTTTGCTTGTTGCAAGGTCAGAAAAAGGGATCACAGGACCCTGGGAGATGGCAGCCGTCGTAAATACGAATCAGTTGCCAAGTGTCTTAATTTTGACCGCGTGACCATGCAACGGTTGTAAGTGTGAAAAACGGTTCACTTTTTTCAGTTATGTTGTAATTTTGAACGGTCACTTAAACAAACTGTTGTAAATCGAGGACTACCTATAGTCTAATAATTTGATAGCTTACAAATAATCGATGATGCATGTGGTGTAACGGACCAGCTAAAGGAGATCTGCGCGTGCTCAGATGAAAATCCTATTTTGTGGATTTGATTTTTGAGCAAGGAAGCGCAAAACCGCAATATTAATATTTTCAGAGGTGTCCTTGGCTCAGTCGATAGGTGTCAGTTATGCAGATAGTCCTTGACTTACGACCAGAACGGACTCTCAAGATTTATGTTGTTAAATGAGACATTTGTTTGCTGAGTTTTGCCCCATTTTACGACCTTTCAGGCCACAGTTGTTAAGTGAATCACTGCAGGCGATCAGCTAGTAACCCGGTTGTTTAAGTAAGTCTGGCTTCCCCATCGTCTTTGCTTGTAAGAAAGTCACCAAAGAGGGACACAGCGACGGTCATAAGTTTGAACCAGTTGCCAAGCATCTGAATATTGATCACGTGACCACGGGGAGGCTGCAGCGGTCGTAAGGGTGAAAAAGGTTTGTAAGTCAGATTTTTCAGTGCCGTTGTAGCTTTGAACGGTCACTAAGCCACCTGTTGTAAACCGAGGACTAGGTGTAGTTGAGAAAAGATCTGGTATATGTAAGTCCAGGTAGCTGGAAATCTGCACGTCTCAAAGTTTCTTTCGTTTGTTTGTTTGCTTTCCTTCCACAAAATAAAAGTTAGACTGGAGGAATATTAACTCTTTGGAAAATTCCCATGTGTTGTTCTTGTCTCAGAAGGTTGCCGCTGTTGCGCCGTGTGGCTCCCGGCACCCACTGTTTCTTCTTTTCTTAGTCCCAAGGGATGATGCTACCAAGTCAACAATCCTACAACAGATGGAATGTTATATAGCAGTGACGGCGAACCTTTCAGAGACCGAGTGCCCAAACTGCAACCCAAAACCCACTTATTTATCACAAAGTGCTAACACGGCAATTTAGTCTGAATACTGAGGTTTTAGTTTAAAAAAAAAAACACCAATTCATACACTAACATCTTTTGTCGTAAAAGAAAAACACAATAACAAAGCTTTCAATGATGCAAGCAACTTTTTACTGAAAGGTAAAAGTTTGCATTTGGCCTGCTTTTGAACAATTCATGTGATTTTTTGCTGTTGTACGCATGCTGATAATTTGTCTAACCTTGGCTTATACTTTGTAAGTTTGAGAGCAACAGATGCAGCACTCAGGTCATCTGTTTAGTCTGTTTCTGGTGTCGGATTTGATATAATTGAAAGCTGAAAATAGCGCGCTTGCTCTGCAGGCTTGTTTTGGCTAGGAAGGGGCTTGAGAAATGGCTTTTTCCTGTGAAAACGTAACCAAAGAGCGTTGTTGTGAGCATTTCTGTTGAGGATTGGCAGCGGGGGTGGGGTGGGGGGTGTTTGGTTTCTATTCCTTCCCCCGTCTACTGGGTGGTTGCAGCAGGTTTTGGTCACTTCACATGACTCTGGGACAATGTGACCGTCATAAATATGAATCCGTTGCCAAGCATCTGAATGTAAATCACAAGACTCTGGAGATGCTGCAACATTCCAGCTGATCGGCGCTTCTTCTGGATCCTGGCGCTTCCGCTGAGCCCTGACAGCCCTGAAGAAGCGCTGATCCTGGGGCTTCCACTGAGCCCTGACAGCCCTGCAGCTCCAGCCGTCTCTCACTCAGGCTTGTGCGGTGCTGCCACCGGTTCAGCTCCTTCCCCTCCCCCACTACCACTTTTCTAGGATGGTCGCGTACCACCTGCCAGGTGCCAATGTACCCCAGGTGGTACCCGTGCCACTGGTTGAAAAGCCCTGATCTAAAGAGCTTACTCCGGCCTCTTCTTTCAAAGCAAGCTATGTTACTGGAAACGTAAACTGGTAGGCAAATTTGAGATTTGAAGAATTCTGCGTCTTTTCATGGAACTACACAATGAAAGGGAGTGTTCGCTTGAATGCAGGGACAGCTTGGTATTCAACTGCTTTGAAATACACAAGTTAGAATTTGTCGGCGGCGTCTGCCTCGTGACTCACTAAATTATTCCTTGCGGGAAAAATTCATTCGGTGCTAAATCTTCTTCGGTACTCATTGCGCCTCACAGGAATAAATTTACCATGAGTACCGAGATACCCCTGTAGAGGTAGTCCTCAACGTACGACCACAGTTGACCGCAAACTTTCCGTCACTAAGTGAAACATTTGTGAAGTGAATCGTGCCCCCTTTTATGACCTTTTCTTGCCACTGTTGTTAAGTGAAACATTGTAGTGGATAAGTTAGTGACCCGGTGGTTAAGTGAATCCGGCTCCACCGATGGACTTTGCTGGTCGGAAGGTCGCAAAAGGGGATCACACGATCTTGGGACCAGGCAAAGGTCGTAAATATGAGTCATTTTACCACCTTTCTTGCCTTCCTTGTTAAGGCAGGAAAGGGATGGTTTAGTTCAGGGGTAGGCAACCTTGTCTCTTTTATGACTCGTGGACTTCAACTCCCAGAATTCCTCAGCCAGCACGGCTCAGCTTGGAAACCTCTCCCTTTCGCCTCAGCATGGCTGGCTCAGGAATTCTGGGAGTTGAAGTCCATGAGGCATAAAAGAGCCAAGGTTGCCTACCCCTGGTTTAGTTAGTAACCTGGTTGCTAAGTGAATCCGGCTTCCCCATTGACCTGGCTTGTCAGACGGTCATGAAAGGGGATCATGTGACCCCGGGACACTACAACTCTCATAAATATGAGTTGCTTGCCAAGTGTTCAAATTTGGGGATGCTGTTGTGTGTGAAAAGTGTCATAACTCACTGTTTTAAGTGCTGTTGTAACTTTGAACGGTCACTACATGAACCGTTGTCAAGGACTATACCTGTCCCTTTTTTATTTTTAACTTAAGCTTCCTTTGTCCTGGAAAATGCCTGCCTGCTTTCCTTTATCTGCGCTGGCCTTTCTTGTTGGATTTACATATGAAAAATATTCCAGGAGGGCTGCCGCTGTCAGCTTCCTTTGCAATGTTGACCTTTGATGTAGTTGTTAGCACAGCAGGCACAATTCCCTGGAAACTGGCCTCTCTTTCTTGGTAACACAATGAAACACACACACACACACACACACACACACGTGATAGAAGATTCTGGAGTGTACAGCAAGAGCCTTGGTGGAGCAGTGGGCTGATGCCTCCTTAAGTAACACCAACTGCCTGCAATTAGTGCAGGTTCGAGTCCCACCAGGCTCAAGGTTGACTCAGCCTTCCATCCTTCCCAGGTAGGTAAAATGAGGACCCAGAATTTTGGGGGCAATAAGCTGACTTTGTAATAATGCCACTTGGGCCCCCCCGAAAGCCCTAATAATAAGCAGGCATATACATAGAATGAAGGCTATTGCTAAGCACATTGATTTGTGCTTCTTAGATTGTAAGCCGCCCTGAGTCTTTGGAGAAGGGTGGGATATAAATGGGATTTTAAAAAAAATACATCAGTGGGGTGCCACCATGATAAAAATTTCTTGACGCTTTTCCCAAAGCTTGCATCCTTGTTTATCTCTCCTCCAGGTTCCCGTTTGAATTTCTATAAAATTCATAACTCTGTCGTGCTTGGGAAAAGTTACAGTGGATGCTAGTTTAGAACAACAATTTAAGTTTTTTTTTTTAAATGATAATGTTTGCAACAAAGTCAGGTTGCTAGGTTACCGGCAAGGCTCCTAAGAGCTAAATCTGATTTTTTTTGCAAAGTTTTGGTTCCTAAATTACTAGACTTTCTTCTGTCTGGTAGACATATATTAGCTAGCTTTATATTATAAATGCCCTGAGTCTTCGGAGAAGGGCGGGATATAAATGGAATTAAAATAAAAAAAATAAAAAATAAATGTAAGTTTATATTATATACAATGCAAATATGTTTATATTATATTTTATAATGATGTAATATTTATATTATATGTATATACGGTAATATATATTTATATTATGTTATATTATATAACATAATATAAATATATATTATATACATATAATTTAATGTGATGTATGATATGATATATGATGATACGATTTAATGCAATACAATATAATACAATTACAATACAATACAATTAATATAATTAATATAACATTAATTTATATTATAATAAGTTATATTATGATATTATATAATATAACTTATAATATGTCTAGTAGACTTATCTTGTCTGGCTATTAATAGAGGAATTGAATCAAGATCACGTGAAGTTCTAGTACTGCTTTACAAAGCCTTGGTAAGGCCACACCTGGACTACTACATCCAGTTTTGGTCACCACGCTGTAAAAAAGATGTTGAGTCTCTAGAAAGAGTGCAGAGAAGAGCGACAAAGATGATCAGGGGACTGGAGGCCAAAACATATGAAGAGCAGTTGCTGGAATTCGGTATGTCTAGTTTAATGAAGAGAAGGATGAGAGGTAACAGGATAGCCGTGTTCCAGTATCTCAGGGGCTGCCCCAAAGAAGAGGGAGTCAAGCTATTTCCCAAAGCACCTGAAGGCAGGACAAGAAGCAACGGATGGAAACTAATCAAGGAGAGAAGCAACCTGGAACTAAGGAGAAATTTCCTGACGGTGAGGACAATTAATCAGTGGAACGACTTGCCTCCAGATGTTGTGGGTGCTCCAACACTGGAGGTTTTTTAAAAAGAGATTGGACAGCCATTTGTCTGAAATGCTATAGGGCAGGGGTGTCAAACAGGCGGCACGTGGGCTGGATGTGCCATGTGCAGGCCACACCCACCGCACCTCCGCAAATTTTTAATATTTTAATATTTTTGCACGTTTATAGTCGTAACATTTCCTTTGCCGCTCAGATATTGGACTTGCGATTTAACCAGTGTTAGAGAGCCAGACAGCAAAATGAGAAAGCTAAGGCTGTTTAACATTTTTTTTTAAAAAAAACTTTCTTATGAAGTTCACTGTTGGATAAAATATATCTTTTTTTTTTTTACTCTTTGCCTTAACTCAACAGTAGCATGGGAACTCCCTGAAAAATAAACCAGTTAGCATCTCTCGATAAAACCCATTTACGTAGGTAGATTGGGGTGAGGCATAAAGGGACAAGGAAGGGCCACTTAGGAGCTTCTTGAGAAAAAGCAGAAGGCATGTCTAATGAACAGATAAATAGCCGTTATCCTTAAACCGCAGAGTCCACATAATTTTGACCTTTCTGGAAGGAAGCTAGAGGAGATGGCCCTCCAATTGACGTTGCAAGAGTTCATGCTTGAAGAGCATTGATTTCAGTTCTCAGGTGGTCCTCGACTTACCACCACAACGGTGCCCCAAATTTCCATGACATTTGCCCCATTTTACATTCTTTCTTGCCACAGCTGTTAAGGGAATCCCTGCAGTTGTTAAGTTTCTAACCAGGTTGTTAAGTGGATCTGGCTTCCCCCATTGACTTTGCTTGTCAGAAGGTCGCAAAAGGGGATCACATGATCCTGGGACACCGCCGCGGTCATAAATATGAGTCAGTTTCCAAGTGTCTGAATTTTGACCATGGGGATGCTGCTAGAGCCGTGTGAAAAACGGTCATAAGACACTCTTTTTCAGCGCTGTTGTAACTTTGAACGGTCCCTAAACAAACGGTTGTTAAATGGAGGATTACCTGTATAACTGGAGAACGAATTAAGCCGCTCTGCTTAAGAGAAGTAAATTTAGGCAGTAAATGGAAATAATTTTATGTAGGTAAACAAGCCCGAGAAACTTTGCAGACGCAAATCTCTCTTCCCTTGAAACAACTTTTTTACTTTATTTTTTTTTATATTTCATACTTCTTAACCCTCCATTTCACTCGGATTTGAACGACTTTATCATTTTTTTTCTCCTTTTTCTCTTTTAACCCACGGCGTGGAATCACCGCTAAGAGTGACGTGAGCGATTTCATGCCATTTTGATTTGGAACAGGAAGAGTCACTATGAAATTTCACGTGACTCCTGCAATATAGCGCTCTCTCTCTCTCTCTCTCTCTCTCTCTCTCTCTCTCTCTCTGTGTGTGTGTGTGTGTGTGTGTGTGTTTAACAAGACCTGGTTACAAGACTTTGATTTATTATTTAACTCGGGGTTGTATCATGTTCAGCAGGGAAGATTTCCCTCCCAGCGGTTCTTTTGAGACCTGCCTGCGTTTCGCGGCATTTGTCAGGGATCCCAACATCTTTCCAGATTCCTTGCTATATATATATATTTTTGCTATGCGTTCCAGGACTTAATTTTCATAATTGCCTCTGTGCTCATGGAAAGATTAGCTTCTGCTATGTTTATTTGTTCTTTCATGGGGGACATCGTCACAGAATTCGGCCTCCGGGATCCCGCATTCCACAGATCGTAATT
Organism: Vipera ursinii; assembly: GCF_947247035.1. Taxonomy (NCBI): domain Eukaryota; kingdom Metazoa; phylum Chordata; class Lepidosauria; order Squamata; family Viperidae; genus Vipera; species Vipera ursinii. Next base: position 7,142,064 of record NC_139515.1, on the reverse strand, counting down.
TTGTCTATAACAAATTTACAGGAGTTGGGTTGAGACTAAATGAAGACAGCCACGGGCTCATGAGCAGCTCTTTCGGTCCTTGCGTGGAATATACAGGTAGTCCTCGGCTTACAACGGAGCCCAAAATCTCTGTTGTTAAGTGAGACATTTGTTCAGTGGGCTTCGCCCCGTTTTGCGACTTTTCTTGCCACAGTGGTTCAGTGAATCACTGCAATTGTAAAGTTACAGTAGTAACACGGCTGTTCAGTAAATCTGGCGTCCCTACTGACTTTGCTTGTTGGAAGGTTGCAAAAGCGGATCACATGATCCCGGGACACCACGACTGTCATAAATATGAGTCAGTTGCCAAGCATCCAATTTTTGACCACGTGACCCTGGGAATGCTGCGACGGTCACAAGTGTGAAAAACGCTCCTCAACAGAATGAACTATTGCAAGTCGAGGACGTTTTTTTTTTTACCAACGATAAAATCAGGGCAGCTGAAGAAAATTGGAGAAGTGTGTAAAGAGATTTATGACTGAATAGGCTATAGTCTTTCATTTTTTCTTTCGGAGAGGGTTGATCTAGGACAGGGATGGCGAACCTTTTAGAGATCGAGTGCCCAAACTGCAACCCAAAACCCACTTATGTATCGTCGGGTGCTGGGTGGGCATTGCCCATTGGGTGGGTGTGGCCCATTGGGTGGGCGTGGCTGCGGTGGTAACGGCAGACTGGGCGGGACTAAAAAGTTCAATCAATTCCAACTTTGTGAAATCTTTTTTTTTCCCCCGCAAGAAGTTGAAATTGATTGATTGATTGGAACGGCGGAAGCCTAAAGTGAAAAGGTTTTATAAAACCCAGCTGAAGGCCTAGGACTGGGGCGATGGTGCACGTGCCCACAGCGTGCCACAGGTTCGCCATCATGGAACTAGGATGATCCACATGGATCCTTCCAACTCTACAATTGTGGGATGCCATGGAACCCTTGGCCCAACTATCCCAAAATTTGTGGCATTGCATTTCATCATCACTTCGTCAACACAGAGAAACTCTAGAAAAAGCCTACTGTAAACATCATCTTTAACACATCACCCACAGCTCCAGAAAACATAGACAATCCAGACTTCAACTCCTATCCAGGTTACATCAGAACTCCAACTAGTAGTCGACCTCACCATACTCCCAAAGTTTTTTTTAGGTGTCTCCAGTCTTCAACATACCACTCTATCACCATAAACATAACTTCTGGAGAACGTCTGAGATGTGGCCATTTTTGGTCCTTAAGGAGAGCTGTGAACATTTGGGCCCTTCCTCGCTTTTCTCCTCTGCTCCTGCTCCCAATGCCTTTGCTGTTTTGTACTGTTGTGGTTGCAGCCCATCCGAACAAATTCCCTTCTCCCACCCCGCCTTTGTCTTTGATGAGGTCACAGCAAGAAGGTGGCATTTGAAACCCGACTTAATCAAACTTCCCAAGTGCTGTTTCCCCTTCCCGGTATAGAGAGCCACACACCACCTATGGCTAACATTATTGTGTGTCTGTGTGCGAAGGCACCCCCTTCTGTTTTTGTCATTACCGGCTCAGCACTCTGGTGTGGAGAAAAGCTCTAGAAAATCAAACAACCTCCTGAAACGAAGAAAATACGACACCGTTGCAGACCATACCGACTGCTGAGTTCAGGCAGATCACGGTTCATGCTGCCCTTGCTGGTTGTCCCGAGATGAAATATGAGTATAATTCGATGAGTTATTATACGGAACATAGTAGCCTCGAGGGAAAGTCTCTCTAACAGGGATGAAACACAATTACTGGCTTGGGTCCCTCTGTTGTCTTTGTTCTTCTCATTGTTTCTCTCCTGTCTCCAATCTCTGCTCCTCCTGAAAGGCAGAGAGGCCTCCTGTGATTTCAAGCTCTGATGTTTATATATAAAAGGAGAGGAGAGCCGATGGCCTAGAGGTTAATACAACTGCCTAGCATGCAGGCTGCCTAGGTTCGAATCCCATAAAGGGTATGGCTAGCTGATGAGAGCTTTGTTGTTAGCTGCGAAGTCATGTCCGACCCATCGCGACCCTATGGAAAACGTTTCTCCAGGCCTTCCTGTCCTCTACCATCTGCTGGAATCCATTTAAGCTCACGCCTCCTGCTTCAGTGACTCCATCCAGCCACCTCATTCTCTGTCGTCCCCTTTTTCTTCTCTTGCCCTCAACCGTTCCCAGCATTAGGCTCTTCTCCAGTGAGTCCTTCCTTCTCATTAGGTGGCCAAAGTATTTGAGTTTCAGCTTCAGGATCTGGCCTTCTAAAGAGCAGTCAGGGTTTATCTCCTCTAGGACTGACCGGTTTGATCGCCTTGCAGTCCAAGGGACTCGCAGGAGTCTTCTCCAGCACCATAGTTCAAAGGCTTCAATTCTTTGGCGCTCAGCCTTTCTTATGGTCCAACTTTCCATACATTGCAACTGTTAAAACCATAGCCTTGACTATACGCACTTTTGTTGACAGGGTGATGTCTTTGCTTTTTAGTGTGCTGTCTAGATTTGCCATGGCTTTCCTCCCAAGGAGCAAGCGTCTTTTAATTTCTTGGCTACAGTCCCCATCTGCAGTGATCTTGGAGCCCAGGAAAATAAAATCTGTCACTACCTCCATTTCTTCCCCATCTATTTGCCAGGAATTGAGAGGGCCGGATGCCATGATCTTGGTTTTCTTAATGTTAAGTTTCAACCCAACTTTTGCACTCTCCTTCTTCACCCACAACAAGAGGCTAATAAGCTTGAAATAGCTATTCTAGTCTCCCATTTAAAATCTTTAACTCTTTGTCAGCAAAAAGAAATTCAAATATTGATATATATCCGTGGTGGCGAACTTATGGCACGCTTGCCACAGGAGGCATGCAGAGCCCTCTCTTTGGGCACGCGCACCATCGCCCCAGTTCTAGGCCTTCAGCTGGGTGTTATAAAACCTTTTCGCTTTTGGCCTCTGCTGCTGTGTGCAAAAAAAAAAGGTTCAATAAATCAACCAATTTCAATTTCTCGCGGGGAAAAAAAAAAAGATCTCGCAAAGTTGGAATTGATTGATTGAACTTTTTTAGTCTCACCCAGTCTTTCATTACCACTTCAGCCACGCCCACCCAATTGGCCACACCCACCCAATTGGACCCACCCATCTAATGGGCCACACCCACCTGGCACCCAACGATACATAAGGGAGTTTTAAGTTGCAGTTTGGGCACTTGGTCTCTAAAAGGTTTGCCATCATTGATATATATGATTCATCTCAGAATTCTGTTGTGATTCCATGCCAGCCTGTGATCCCGGCAGTTGAGTCTGGGGAATCAGAGGAGGAGGAGGAGGAGGAGGAGGGGTCTGGGGAGCCAGCAGAGTCAGAGGAAGGCTCTGATGAGTTACCAGAGTTACAAATTGAGGAAGAACATGGCCCCTCCACTCGTGGTCAAGCTGAAAGGCAGCTGTGCTGGGAGGCTGAGTCAGACTCGGAGGAAGCACAGCTGGAAGACCTCAGAGACGCTCGTAAACACAGACAGGTCACACGAGTAGGTCAGAGGGAGGCAATGGGGTGACTCCAGGGGAGAAGGAGAAAGCAGTGAGCAGCCTTGGGGGCTGCGTAACAGAAAGGGAATGCGTGGGCAGGGCTGGTTGCTGGAGGCAACCGTTTGCAAAGAACTTCTGTGTCAAGAGATGATGGTCTGTTTTTATGTTACCAGTGAGTTATTTCCTGTTTGACTTGTGCTTCGTTTTGTTTTTTGGGACAAGGTCTCTGTTGGAAAAGTGTTCGGTTGCTTTTGTTTTTCTGGGACAATTATCGGGTCTGTAACTCAAATAAAAAGGGTTTATTTTTCCAGTCTACTCTTAAAAGAGGGGTTGTCTTTGTCAAGTAACAAGGACTCACGTAGGCTGGGACAGAACAGATTTCGTCTCTCTTCAGGGGCAGCGCCAAATTGGATAGACGCACCAGCATAGTGAGAGGAGCTGTGTTGAAGGGAGCGTCTGTTGTAATTTTCTTACTGTCTTCAAAAAAAAAAAGAAAAAGAAAAAAAGCTGGGCAGGGGAGGGATTCCTTTCATTCCAAGTGTGGCTGGCCTGAGCTTTTTCATCAGGGATTCCGTTTTGCAGGGTTCAAAGCCGGGCTTTTTAAAAGTGAAATGCTGGCTTGCTGTTGCTTGCCTTCCAGGAACGATTTAAAGGCAGCTGGAAGGCAGGCAGGCAGAGCTGTGGAATAATGATACGGCAGAACGATTTTATGCCGCAGCATTCAGAATCTGGAGCGGGTTGCAGATGATGGAAAGGATTTTGTAGGTAACTCAAAAAAAAAAAGAAAGAAAAGAAAAAGAAAAAGAAAAGAAAAACCCCCAAACAAAACAAAACAAAAACACCCAAACCCAAGAAGTAGTAGGTAGGTCCATGAGTGGGTGGGAAGGATGGACCTTCCTTCCTTCCTTCCTTCCTTCCTTCCTTCCTTCCTTCCTTCCTTCCTTCCTTCCTTCCTTCCTTCCTTCCTTCCTTCCTCCCTCCCTCCCTCCCTCCCCTCTCTTCCTCCCTCTTTCTCTTTTTGCTTGCTTGCTTGCTTCCTCCCTCCCTCCCTCCCTCCCTCCCCTCTCTTCCTCCCTCTTTCTCTTTTTGCTTGCTTGCTTGCTTCCTCCCTCCCTCCCTCCCTCCCTCCCTCCCTCCCTCCCTCCCTCCCTCTCGTAGTCATTGAAAACACTCGCTGGTCCAAGGCCAACTAACGCACATTCAGGTTGCAGAATATTTCTGAAGTCAGGTCTTTTTTCTTTCATCCTGGAGGTCTATTCATCTTATTGTATGGTTAAACGTGTTTGGGAAATGTCATCTTGTTCTATGAGTCTTCTCAGCCTCCAACCACATAAGACAAGACAGGAACAACACCCCACCAGACCGAACGAAGCCTCTAAGACCCTTTTCAGTTGTTTTGCTTGAGCCTAAGAAACGGAATGACCGAATGCTGGATTTGGGGGTTTTCCCCCCTGCGGCGGCTGTTGCTTTCAACGTACAGGCTAATATCAATGTACGGTACAACGGGTCCACTTCACAACCCAATCTGTAAAAGCTTCGGTACATCGGTGTTCACAGATCTGCTGGCTGTTTGTCTATGGGGACTGGTTTTCTCGTAAAAAAACCCGTTTCGGCACTCTCGTTACAGAACACACCTACCCACCCAGAACTGTCTTCTTCTGACATGTTGTGTCTCCCCAAAGGGATTTGATTGTGTCAGGGAGATTCCCCCAAAGAGATCTGCAAAATGGCAGCTGTAGGTGTGGTACTAAACCTGTTTGGCCTGTAATCAGTGGAAGAGGCTAAAATGGTGCTTGCCGGAAGGGAATTGCCGCTTCTCCGTGAGAACAGAAAAGGCAAAGCCTGCTGGACAATACTTGTCACATTAGACAGAAGACAAGAAACACACGTAGGTCATGAGAACAGTCCCCCCCACACACACACATCCCGGGATAATGATAACCGTGTTTTCCTGGAAGACAATCCTTGGGCAGTCGTTAAGTTGTGTGAACAGCTGGGCTGTCTCTTGAGAAAGAAGAACGCAACCAAGCGGCAGCCTACCGAGACTAGATAAAGAAGACTGAAGGTCCTGGGTGAGGGTGTGTGTGTGTGTGTGTGTGTGTGTGTGTGTGTGTGTGTGCCCTCTCTTTTTTATTTCTTAATAAAAGGATCGATTGATTGACACACGTCTTCTGGGAAAGGAGCCAAGCGTGTTTTTGAGAACTTCTCCGAAAGATATGATTACACAGCGAAGTAATTCCTTTGCAAACATGGATGTTTGCTCAACGGGAAAAGAGATGTATAGAGTAGCTAAATCCAGCCATGGCCTGTGAGAGACCACTACTTAAACAGGCAGCAGGTAGAACACCTGCAAGCATCCTTCTACTCTTGTTACCATTTCTGACTTGCCAGCTGGAACAGGTGTTTTGCAAATAAAGAAGGTGTAACGCTTTGGATTCAGTTCCGAGCAGTCTCTTAGCCACCCTTTAAAGCAGCTGTAGACACAACAGCTTTAACCAGTTGCTAACAAGGGCTGCGGTTGTGCCCCACTCATTTTGAAGGGGCATTTTAGAATAAAATCCCAAGAACTGCATGATCCTCCTTCCCTCCCTCCCTCCCTCCCTCCCCCTTCCTTCCTTCCTTCCTTCCTTCCTTCCTTCCTTCCTACCTTCCTTCCTTCCTTCCTTCCTTCCTTCCTTCCTTCCTTCCTTCCTTCCTTCCTTCCTTCCTTCCTTCCTTCCTTCCAAGGTTGCAAACTGGCAATCATATGATCGGGTTGACAGTGCGATGCCTGAAACTTGGAGAAGTGGTCATGAATCTCCTTTTTCAGCATCGTCCTAACTTTGAGTTGAAGGAGTGGCTGGTAAGCGACAACTAGAATAGAATGGAATGGAATAGAATAGAATAGAATAGAATAGAATAGAATAGAATAGAATAGAATAGAATAGAATAGAATAGAATAGAATAGAATAGAATATAGGAATGAAGAATAGAATATAGGAATGAAGAATAGAATAGAATAGAATAGAATAGAATAGAATAGAATAGAATAGAATAGAATAGAATTGAATAGAATAGAATAGAATAGAATAGAATAGAATAGAATATAGGAATGAAGACTGGAATAGAATGGAATGGAATGGAATGGAATGGAATAGAATAGAATAGAATAGAATAGAATAGAATAGAATAGAATAGAATAGAATAGAATAGAATAGAGCTGGAAGGGATCATGGAGGTGTTCTAGTCCAGCCCCCTAGTCAAGCAGGAGAACCTATACTATCTCAGACAAGTGACTTTCCAATCTCTTCTGAAACATCCCCAGTGATGGAGCGTCTATGATTTCTGAAGGCAAGCTGTTCCACTAGTTAATTGTTTTTATTGTCAGGAAGTTTCTCCTTAATTCCAGGTTGCTTCTCTCTGTGGTCAGTTTCCAACCATTGTTTCTTGTCCTGGCCTCTGGTGCTTTGGAGAATAATGTGACCCCCTCCTCTTCTTTGTGGCAGCTCCTCAAATACTGTACGACTCCTATCACGTCTACCCTCTTTCTTCTTTTCTTTAGACTAACTAGCCAAACCCAAGTCCCGCAGCTGTTCTTCGTATGTTTTAATCTCCAGGCCTTTGATCATCTTAGTTGCTCTTCTTTCAATTTTTCCCAAACTCTTAACATCTTTTTTGTGAAATGCTGACCAAAATTGGCTGCAGTATTCCAGGTGTGGTCTTACTAGGGTTTTATAAAGCGGTATTCTTTTTCCCCCCTGGTGAGTATCCACATAGCAAAGTGGTCTTGACTAAGGATGTGAGAACACCCAGTGGTAAGAAGCTAAGAAGACTCTGAAAGTTTGAAGTGGTCATTTTGCAAAAATTCAGGGCCCTTGCCGGTTGTTCGACCATCATCTTCCTCACCTTTCGCTGATTCCAAGTCCTCTCTTAATTAATTGCTTGCTCTTTGTATCAACAAGTCTTACCGTTTCCTCCCCCCCCTCTTCTCTTGACCCTCCTAACAAAGCTTTCCTTTTGCAAGTGCTACATGTTGTAAGTGGGGCGATTTGATCCAAGTGGTAGACCATTCATCCTTGCAGGTGGTGAACAGGGCTTTTCAGTTTGACAAGCATTCGAGTCAGTTGTGTCCAAGTCAGGGAGAAGCAGCAGCAAGACGTCGTTTGACCAAATCATAAGCTTCCTCTGGCGTGTGACAACTCCTCGGAAACACCCTGCTTTGCATTCGGCTCCCTCTCCAATTCCGCGCCCTGGAGAAAAATGGCCTTGGACGGTGTTTGATATCTATGGCTCTCTGCGCTGGTTGGGTTCCACCACATAATTCCAAGCAGGTAATCACTATTTGTCACAGCATGAAACAAGCCAATAGCCCTGGTGCTGACGGCCATCTAGACGCAGGCTTTTTGACAAGAGTTCTCTTGTTTTAACATTTTAAAAGCAGACAAACATTCATCGTTAGAGACGTGACGGTGCAGGCCTTAGAATGCAATACAGGTAGTGGATTGGAGTGAGGCATAAAGGGACAAGGGAGTTCTACGTAGGAGCTATAGGGTCTCCCGCCCGAGCAGGGGGCTGGAATAATAATAATAATAATAATAATAATAATAATAATAATAATAATAATAATAATAATAATAATAATAATCAGAACATTTTATATTTTAAGGAGATACCTGGTTGATACCTAGGATGCTGGCAGCAACCCCATGTTGACAATGAGTGCCAGTTAATTTGAGTGTTCAGTTGACTGAGTTTCATGTTTTATGAATAAAAGATTTTATATAATAATAGGAAGGGACCTTGGTGGTCATCTAGTCCAACCCCCTGCTCAGGCAGGAAACCCTATACCATTTCAGACAAATGGCTGTCCAGTCTCCTCTTAAAAACTTCCAGAGTTGGAGCATTCACCACCTCTGGAGGCAGGTTGTTCCACTGGTTAATTGTTCTCACTGTCAGGAAATTTCTCCTTAGTTCCAGGTTGCTTCTCTCCTTGATTAGTTTCCCTCTGTTGCTTCTTGTCCTGCCTTCAGGCGCTTTGGAGAATAGCTTGACTCCCTCTTCTTTGGGGCAGCCCCTGAGATACTGGAAGACCTGCAAGGTCCCTTCCCACTCTCCTATTCTGTTACTCTGAGTTTTAATTTTAATATTTTGCACGTTTATACTTTGCAGCTCAGATATTGGACTTGCGATTTAACCAGTGTTAGAGAGCCAGACAGCAAAACTGCTGCTAAGCTTGTAAGCCGCCCTGAGTCTTCGGAGAAGGGCGGGATATAAATGGAATTAAAGAAAAAAAAAAGAGAAAGCTAAGGCTGTTTAACATTTTTTTAAAAAAACGTTCTTATGAAGTTCACTGTTGGATAAAATATATCTTTTTTTTTTTTACTTTTTGTCTTACTCAACAGTAGCATGGGAACTCCCTGAAAAATCAGGTAGCATCTCTCGATAAAACCCATTTTAGCAGATTGGGGTGAGGCATAGGGTATAGGGTTTCCTGCCTGAGCAGGTCCCTTCCAAATTATTATTATTATTATTATTATTATTATTATTATTATTATTATTATTATTATTATTATTATTATTATTATTATAAAGGGACAAGGGACTTCTTGAGAAAAAAGCAGAAGGCATATCTAGTGAATAAATAAATAGCCGTTATCCTTAAACCGCAGAGTCCACGTAATTTTGACCTTTCTGGAAGGAAGCCAGAAGAGGTGGCCCTCCCTCAAACTGCCTCCAATTGACGTTGCAAGAGTTCATTTTTTATTTATTTATTTATTTTAATTCCATTTATATCCCGCCCTTCTCCGAAGACTCAGGGCGGCTTACAAGCTTAGCAGTAGCCTTCATTCTATGTATATGCCTGCTTATTAGGGCTTTCACACACACACCCAAGCGGCATTATTACAAAGTCAGCTTATTGCCCCCAACAATCTGGGTCCTCATTTTACCTACCTCGGAAAGATGGAAGGCTGAGTCAACCTTGAGCCTGGTGGGACTCGAACCTGCACTAATTGCAGGCAGCTGGTGTTACTTAAGGAGGCATTAGCCCACTTCTCCACCAAGGCTCTCTGAGCTTGGTGGTTTTCTTGCAGACGTTTCATTACCCAACTTGGTTACATCATCAGTGCTAGAAGTGGGAGTGGGGCTTGCAGAGAAGAGGAAAAGAGGAGACTATGGGGTCCTTGGTGCTCTCTGAGTTTGGTTGTTTTCTTGCAGACATTTCACTACTCAAACATTTCACTACTCAAACTCAGCTGGTAGGTTTTTTTTTAATTAACCAGGAGAATTGTACTTACATGGGCAATCCAGAATTAATAGCGAATATGCATTCTAGCCCATTGCAGGACATCCTTTAATGAGGCAAAACTCCCTTGTGTGTCCTTGGATTGCCATTCGTTGTTAGTGTCCTCCACTGACTGAGTTCATGAACTGCCTTACATGGTTACTAATTTGTGTGCAATTACACTAAGTACTGATAGAAGGGAATATTTGCAGCTCTGAGTTGGACTGTGAGGTCCTTGGTGGTCTCTGAGCCTGGTTGTTGTCTTGCAGACATTTCATTACCAAATTAGACAACTAAGCTCAGAGACCATCCCACAATCACTCTACAAGTCTTAGGCCAAAGTGTGAGACTCCTTGACAAGGGAGCAGTCACTGAATTCCTGAACTGGTAGATGGAGATTCTCCAGGTCGTGGTTGTCCCAAAAGGCAACTGGACTTCCTTGAAGACGTTTCGTTACTCATCCGAGAAGCTTCTTCAGCTGTGAAGTTCAGAACTGAAGAAGTTTCTCGAATGAGAAGCGAAACATTTTCAAAAGGGGGAAAAAAAAAACCCCAAAACAAGAAAGTCCAACTGCCTTTTAGAAAAAGCACCTTTGGATGGACCTGATTGTGTTTCCTTTTAATCAATCCAAATCTAGCTTTCTCTATCTCAGGGGTCTTCAAACTTGGCCCTTTTATGGCTTGTGGACTGCAACTCCCAGAATTTCTCAGCCAGGCACGCTGGCTGAGGAATTCTGGGACTTGAAGTCCACAAGTCATAAAAGAGCCAAGTTTGAAGACCCCTGATCTAGGCTGACATAACAATTCTCTCTAGCTTGAGAAATAATGGTTCTTCATTAGCTTAGTTCAGGAGTCCTCAAACTTGGCCACTTTTAAGACTTGTGGACTTTAACTCCCAGAATTCCTCAGCCAGGCATGCTGGCTGAGGAATTCTGGGAGTTGAAGTCCACAAGTCATAAAAGAGCCAAGTTTGAAGGCCCCTGCTCTATCTCGTTCCCTTTTGTGACCAGAAAGCCAAGGTATTGTCTACCTGAGATATCTTTCTTCTTAAAGCTGTGAGACTTGGTGCAGAAGTAATAAAAGGGGTGGGCTTGGGGTAATATCCTTCAGGCACTCTAGAAAATCCCAATTTTGTAGACATAATTCACAAGCCAAAGCACATGCATAACACAATTAGTTTCTCTTTTTTGGCTATAAGCAGTTTGGGACTTTGAGAAAAACTAATATAATTAGTTTAGCCAAGTTTCTCCTTTTTGACTATACACTTAGCAGTTTGGGTTTTTTTAAAAAAACAGTGGGTTTTTTTTTTTGGTCTTCATAGTAGAAAAGGCAGAACTTTTTTTAACCTTGTTAGGAAGAATAAAACTTGAAAGTTTTGAGTCTGGCAGGGCCGTACTTCACAATAAATGTCCCAATCTTTCCATTATTGATAAGAGTAATTACAGATTAATCTATACACCTGAACAAAACTCACTCTCCTTCTGAAGAAACCACCATTGTTTAAAGGGAAATTAGAAATGCCAGCTTTCGAACTTAAAGTTGATTTACTTCAAAGTTAGCATTTAAGCATGCCAAAGTGACTTGTTGTCTGTGACATATTTGTAAAAAAAAGGTCTCTTTTCCCCCACAGCTGTGAGCAGTAAATCAATCAGCTCATCTCCTATGAAAAATTCAGGAAATATCTTTATTTCCTGTTTCGGCCTAACCAAAGGCCATCCACAGGCAGTAGTCACAACAGTGACAGCTCATATTTGTGTAAATTTTTTAGATTGCTAACAAAGAATTAAAGGGAGACTGATATGCATTTCAAACTTATTTGTTTTCATCAGTCAGCTTCTGCCAACCTAGCAGTTCGAAAGCACGTAAAAATGCAAGTAGAAAAATAGGGACCACTACGGTGGGAAGGTAACAGCGTTCCGTGCGCCTTTGGCGTCTAGTCATGCTGGCCACATGACCACGGAGACGTCCTCGGAAAAGCGCTGGCTCTTCGGCTTTGAAATGGAGATGAGCACCGGCCTCTAGAGTTGGAAACGACTAGCACGCATGTGCGGGGGAACCTTTATCTTTTTTAGCTAGCCAGCCAAGTTTCCCGTGCTGAGAACTCCTTTTATCATATTTGGCTAGAAGACCGGGAATGCTGGGGAAGTGGTGGAGGAGGGGCTTTTGTGGATATAGAAGAGCAACCTACGTTCATAGAGTAAATCAGATCCAGTTTTGGTTACCACGACATTGAAAAAAGGCGTTGAGACTCTAGAAAGGGTGCAGAGAAGAGCAACAAAGAGGATTACAGGACTGTAGGTTAAAACATCTGAAGAACAGTTGCTGGAATTGGGGATGTCTAGCTTAATGAAGAGAAGGAGGAGGGGGGACATGACAGCAGTCTTCCAATATCTCAGGGGTTGCCACAAATAAGAGGGTGTGTGTGTGTCAACCTAGTCTCCAGAGCACCTGAAGGCAGGACAAGAAGCAATGGATGAATACTAACTAAGGAGAGAAGCAACCTAAAGCTAAGGTGAAATTTCCTGACAGTGAGAATAATTAACCAGTGGAACAACTTGGAGAAAAAAACATACATTTCATAATAAGCCACTCCCCCCTTTTTTTAAAAGAACCATACAGATCCAATCACAGAGAAGAGATCACAGAGAAAAGGGGATCGATTTATTCGCCAAAAACCTGAGTGCAGGTTTTTGAACTAGCTGGTAGGAGATCCTTAAAAGAGAGAAGCAACCTAGAACTAAGGAGAAATTTCCTGGCAGTGAGAACAATCAAACAATGGAGCTGCTTGCCTCCATCGCTGGAGGTTTGAAAGAAGAGATTGGACAACCGTTTGTCTAAATGGTATAGAGCAGGGATAGGCAACCTTGGCTCTTTTATGACTTGTGAACTTCAACTCCCAGAATTCCTGAGCCAGCACGGCTCAGCTTGGAAACCTCTCCCTTTCCCCTCAGCGTGGCTGGCTCAGGAATTCTGGGAATTGAAGTCCACAAGTCATAAAGTGGCCTAGGCCTAGGCCGGGGTAGGCAACCTTGGCTCTTTGATGACTGGTGGACTTCAACTCCCAGAATTCCTGAGCCCGCATGGCTCAGCTTGGAAACCTCTCCCTTTCCCCCTAAGCGTGGCTGGCTCAGGAATTCTGGGAGTTGAAGTCCACAAGTCATAAAGGAGCCAAGGTTGCCTACCCCTGGTATCCTGCTTGAGCAGGGGGGTTGGACTAGAAGACCTCCAAGGTCCCTTCCCCCTCTCTTATTCTGTTATTCAGACGATGGCCGATTTGCAAGCCAGACGATTCAAGGAAGACTTTCCCTTTTTCCCATTTTCATCACTTTCTTCTGGTGCACAGAGGATCAGGCGCCATCTGTGCACGGAACGCAGCTGTTTGCTTCACAAGTCATGGCGAGATAAGTACATTCTGTGTAGTCTCCCAGTCTACTGTGGAGCAAAAAGAAAAAAGAACATTAATAACGTGTTGCCAATGTCAGCGCTCAGTTCTTTTGTTATAAGAGTGTTTGGAGGGCAGAAAAGAAAAGTGGGTTCTAAAAATACCACTCCGCACTAAGGCCTTGTGTTATATAATACAGAATACAGAATAACAGAGTTGGAAGGGACCCTGGAGGTCATCTAGTCTAGCTCCCTGCTCAAGCAAGAGACCTTATACTATTCCGGACAAATGACTGTCCAATCTCTTCTTGAAAGCCTCCAGTGGTGGAGCACCCACAACATCTGCAGGCAAGTCGTTCCACTGGTTAATTGTTCCAACTGTCAGGAAGTTTCTCCTTAGTTCTAGGTTGCTTCTCTCCTTGATTATTTTCCATCCGTTGTTTCTTCTCCTGCCCTCTGGTGCTTTGGAGAATAATTTGACCCCTCTTCTCTGTAATCTTTTCTCTAAGATTGGATCTACGTGGTTCTTTAAAAAAAAAAAGAAATAAAAGGGGGAGAGGCTTATTATGAAATGTACAGTACGCATTTTTCTGCCTGATTGGATTTTTTTTCCTACTCCGCTCATTTTTTCTCCCTAAAGCGATTAATGCCTTTGCAAAATTAGAAAAAATCTCCAAACTACCTGGGTACCCCCAGTTTCCATCTGCTCTTCAAGCAGCCACTGAAGAACCCCAAATTGCACCCCAACCTAGGAATGGGAAGTGCAACTCTATCCAAAATCAAAGAGGAAGAACCAGGAAGATCCCCACATTGCACCCCAACCTAGGAATGGGAAGTGCAACTCTATCCAAAATCAAAGAGGGGATATCTTCAGATCTCGGTGGCTCCAATATCACAGCCACTCAGCCTTGCATGTAGGATTGAGTTGGAAATGGGTCTTTTTGAACCAGTCCCATGCAACCTCAAGTCACTGGATCAGAACCTTGCTAGCCTCACTGGGTTTGACCAGCATACTGAGGATACCAAACCCCAAGTCGGTAGATGACAGAATAACAGAAGAATAGAGTTGGAAGGGACCTTGAAGGTCTTCTAGTCCAACCCCCTGCTCAAGCAGGAGAACCTATACCATTTCAGACAATTGACCATCCGGTCTCTTTTTAAAAGCCTCCTTGATGGAGCACCTACAACTTCTTGGAGGCAAACTGTTCCACTGGTTAATTGTTCTAACGCTTAAAAATTTCTCCTTAGTTCCAGGTTGCTTCTCTCCTTGATTAGTTTTCATCCGTTGCTTCCTGCCCTGGCTTCTGGCGCTTTGGAGAAGAGCTTGACCTCCTATTATTTTGTGGCAGCCCCTGAGATATTGGAAGACTGCTGTCATGTCCCCCCCCTCCAGTCCTTCTCTTCACTCGAAAAAGAGGGGAGGGAGAATACGGAGGGGTCTCTCCACCCCCAAACAACAGTTTAAGTGGCTGATGCGTTTTTGCAAAGATTAGATGGGCATCTGTATCGTAAGTCATCTTCTCTTGTCTCCTGATGCCGTGATAAAAAGTGATCTATCCCCATCTCTTTTTTTCCATTACGTTGTGTTTTAATAAAAACAAAGGTCAGAACACATGGGAGGCTGACAAAACTGCATGAAATTTACAACTTTGTGATAAAAAGGACACGTTTACATAGAATTTATAATTTTTGAGACCGGAATTTGAATTTTATTGCCCTAGAACTTTGATCGTTAATCCTTCTATATATGTAAAGTGAATTTTCTTCTTTTCTTTTCTTTTCTTTTCTTTTCTTTTCTTTTCTTTTCTTTTCTTTTCTTTTCTTTTCTTTTCTTTTTTTCTTTTCCTTTCCTTTCCTCTTCTCTTCTCTTCTCTTCTCTTCTCTTCTCTTCTCTTCTCTTCTCTTCTCTCTTCTCTTCTCTTCTCTTCTCTTCTCTTCTCTTCTCCTCTCCTCTCCTCTCCTCTCCTCTCCTCCTCTCCTCTCCTCTCCTCTCCTCCTCTCCTCTCCTCTCCTCCTGTCCTCTCTTCTTTCTCCTCTCCTCTCCTCTCCTCTCCTCTCCTCTCCTCTCCTCTCCTCTCCTCTCCTCTCCTCTCTTCTCTTCTTTTCTTTTCTTTTCTTTTCAACAATACAATTTAAACAATGAGACGGCTTGTGATCACTGCCTGGATTATTTTTAGTGTTGTTGTTTTCAATGGCCGGTCTCCAGCTATGGAGTAAGCTTGAAAAATTCCAGGAACTGGAGCAGCCTCTTCCAAAACGGTTATAGCGTAACCGAAAAAATGCAATAATTGTTGAGAAGATAATAACCGTTACGAGACTGTAGACTGCTACACTAAAACGCTACTGGTAGTCCTCAACTTCTCACCACAGTTGAGCCCAACATGTCTGTTGCTAAGTGAAACGTTTCCTAAGTGAGTCTTGCCCCTCTTTACGACCTTTCTTATCACAGTTGTTAAGTGAGTCACTGCAGTTGTTCAGTTAGTAAACGGCTGTTAAGTGAAACTCACTGTTCTGTCCCAGCCTAGGTGAGTCCTTGTTATGCTCACAAGGAGAAACAGGCAGGAACTGCAAGAAAAAACCGACCCCTTTTATTCTCACAGATCTGAGTCAATGTCCAAGGCAAACAAACATAATCCACAGAAACTCTGTCCTCAACATGAATAGTTGCCTTTGGCAACCAGCACCTCCCACACCTTCCCTTTTATAACTCAGCCCAGGCTCGGCTTCCTAATGCCCTCTCCTTTGCCTTTGGAGCCGCCCCATTGCATTCCTCTGTCCTACTCGCTTCTCTTGCCTGCACTTTCGTGCATCCTGGATTTGTCCCAACTGTTCTTCATCACTGTCCAACTCAGGCTCCCAGCATAGCCGTGTCTCAGCCTGAGCACGAGTAGAGGGGCCAGGCTCCTCGTCCGACTGTAAGTCTTGGAGCTCCTCAGAGCCTTCCTCTGACTCTAATGTCACTCCAGGTCCCTCCTCCTCCTCATCTGATTCCTCAGATTCAGCTACTGGATCCACTGGCTGGCGAGGAATCACAACACTTGCCTCCCTATTGACTTTGCTTGTCAGAAGGTCACAAAACTGGATCACATGACCCTGGGGACTCTGCAACCATCATAAATATGAGTCAGTTGCCAAGCAATTGATCCCCCCTCTTCTTTGTGGTAAGGGACGTGGTGGCTCAGTGGGTTAGGACGCTGAGCTTGTAGGGTCAGAAGGTTAGCAGTTTGCCGGGTCGAATCCCAAGTGCCGTGTAACAGAGTGAGCGCCTGTTACTCGTCCCAGCTTCTGCCAACCTAGCAGTTCAAAAGCACATAAAAATGCAAGTAGAAAAATAGGGAGCACTACGGTGGGAAGGTAATGGCGTTCTGTGCACCTTTGGCATCTAGTCATGCCGGCCACATGACCACAGAGACGTCCTCAGACAAGCACTGGCTCTTTGGCTTTGAAACGGAGATGAGCACCGGCCCCTAGAGTCAGAAACAACTAGCATGCATGTGCGGGGGAACCTTTACCTTTACCTTCTTTGTGGCAGCCCTTCAAATACTAGGATACTGCTATCAGGTCACCCCTAGTCCTTCTTTTCATCAGACTAGCCAAATGCCAATCCTGCAACAGTTCTTCATATGTTTTTTTTGTTCTCCAAGCCTTTAATCATCCTAGTTGCTCTTTCCCAAAGCCTCAACTTCTTCTTTTGCAATGTGGTGACCAAAACTGCATGCAGTGTTCGTTGCATCCTCCCACTGAGGCTCCTAGAAGTGATGGATTGGAAAGCCCAAACCTGGAAGACAATTTAATCCGGTAATTAAAGGAGGAAAAAAAAAGGATACTTGTGCCAAGAATTGGTGCTTGTTTACAGATCAACTCTGGAGCTAATGCTTAGCAAGCGTCGTCGTCTGAATTATTGATCAAGCGTTTTGTTCCATGTGAGAATGCAAAGGCCGTTCCTGAGTCACAGGAGGAAGCTGGCATCCATGCCACTCGCAGTCTGCCAGCGTGGAAGCGCTGCCCGTGGCTCAAATAATAAATACGTGGAGCCAGCGATGCAGTGTGATGCCTTCCAAAGGAATTAATGGATAGCATTAATTGCCACTGAAGAACAAATGGTCTGGTTTGCAACTTGCTCAAGAAGACTTTCCCATTTGTTGAAGCCTTCCGACTTTTCCAGATTCTTGGAGAGAACACGAAGTGGGATTGGACGGGAATTGTGTATAAGAATAGGGCTTTTTGTTAGGGTAAATCCTCAGATGCCCAGGATTATGGAAATAAGTTTTACGTTCTAGTGGAGAGCTTTCATTTGACTTAAAAGTGTGGCTTTAGTTGATTTCACTGTTGTCTATGGGCATTTATATTGATTTCATTTTTTCTTTAGTTTTATTTGGAAGCTTATCCTTGTATTATTCTGACTTAATCTTTCCTTTCCTTTCCTTTCCTTTCCTTTTTCCTTTCCTTTCCTTTCCTTTCCTTTCCTTTCCTTTCCTTTCCTTTCCTTTCCTTTCCTTTCCTTTCCTTTCCTTTCCTTTCCTTTCCTTTCCTTTCCTTTCCTTTCCTTTCCTTTCCTTTCCTTTCCTTTCCTTTCCTTTCCTTTCCTTTCCTTTCCTTTCCTTTCCTTCTGATTATATCATGTTTCCAAGGGTGGAGAAAAAGACACATAAGTTTTAGCTTTAATTGCTAAACACATTTGATTTGTGCTTAGATTGTAAGCCGCCCTGAGTCTTCGGAGAAGGGTGGGATATAAATGGAATTAAAATAAAAAAATTAAAAAAAATTAAAAATGCAGTAGCAAATTTCCTCCGAGCAGTGGTGTTGTTCATGAATTTGGTCTCTCCTCCTTCACTGGCTTTAACTATATATTTGCAGGAGACGATCAGCAGGCTGAGCCTGCAGGTGGGGTCAAATGCGTCATTAGTTTGGAATCGCTATGCTCCCATGGAGACCCAAGTCCAGTTTCCTGTGAATTCCGTTGACTCTTATCTAGCGCCAATTTGCCTTGGCTGTTAGTAGAACAAATTAGTAGATCCGATTCTTTTTATATATATATAGAGAGATTTTATTAGTTTTTATAGGGTTAGGAATAAGGTGGGGTCAGGATTAGGGTTGGGATTTGGGCTAGGGTTAGGGTTAGGGTTGGGGTCGGAGTTTTTCCAAATAACATTTTCAATATTTAGCAAACAGCATAATGTCTGAGTTGATGTGTTTAACAAACAATAATAGATATAGTTAATTATCATAAACAATATATTACTTAATCACTCAATAGACTTTTTCTTGCTAATATATATTTAAAATTACATATCATGTTCCTTCCTCTCTGACTCGTTTTTCTAGCCATTGGTAGAAATTATCCCATGTTGTAAAGTCCATTGAGTCTTCTTTCTCTTTAATCTTTAAAGTCAATCCATCCATTTCTGCACACTCTAGAATTTTCTTAATTAGTACTTCTTCAGTTGGGATCCGATTCTTCTCTATAGGTAGCACGAAATAAACTTTTAGGGCTTTGAACTCAACTCCTGTTCCTGGTTCCTTGCATCTGACAATTTGGAAGACTTTAAAATATAACGGAAAGGCTGGGATCTGTTTACTTTGGGGCAAGTGAACATTTTTGGAAAAGATCATGAGAATTAAATTCACCAATAGGAATCTTCCCTTCCTGGCAGCTGTTTTTGTCTAAGACAGGGGTCCCCAACCCCTGGTCTGTGGACCGGTACTGGGCCGCAGCATGCCAGCAACCGGTCCACCCAAACAAGCAAAGAGAGGGAATGAGGAATTTATATGTAATTCTGACAATTTGTCAAGCAAGACGAGCAGAGATTTGTATGTAGTAATGAAGACCGTGCTTAGCTGAGCGTTTGGTTTCTGTTCACAAGCTTGTCATCAAAATTGAGAAGATTGAAAGGAGCTCAGTCTGAATTAATGTACCTTGTCTATAACACTGTCCAATTTATTATGAAAACATATATTTGCAAGCAGGTGCTTCTAGTGGGGGGGGGGGGAATTGTGTTTTGAATGAGAGCTCAGCTGCTTGAAATCTAAGTGGGCTGATCCCTGGACTCCTTTCCTTTCTTTCTTTCTTTCTTTCTTTCTTTTTTTTTTTTTTTTGCTGTCTTCAGGTCAAGGTCTGGTAGCATAATTAAAAATTGAATTATTTATGGGAAGCCATTAAAGTGGGCTGCTGGCAGATTAGTCAAACCTAGCACTAGCATTACACAAAACCAGAGAACTTAAATTATGTCTGAAGTGATTGCCTGGATGCCAGGGTCCTGATGTTCTGAGATTTTAAAGTACCACCATACTACATTTTAACAGAATAACAGAATTGGAAGGGACCTTGGAGGTCATCTAGTCCAACCCCCTGCTCAGGCAGGAAACCCTATACCATTTCAGACAAATGGCTGTCCAGTCTCTTCTTAAAAACTTCCAGTGTTGGAGCATTCACCGCTTCTGGAGGCAGGTGGTTCCACTGGTTAATTGTTCTCACTGTCAGGAAGTTTCTCCTTAGTTCTAGGTTGCTTCTCTCCTTGATGAGTTTCCATCCGTTGCTTCTTGTCCTGCCTTCAGGTGCTTTGGAGAATAGCTTGACTCCCTCTTCTTTGGGGCAGCCCCTGAGATATTGCTATCATGTCCCCCCTCGCCCTTCTCTTCATTAAACTAGACATACCCAATTCCAGCAACCGTTCTTTGTATGTTTTAGCCTCCAGTCCCCTATACTGTATCATGCATTACCTTTTTGTGGTATGTACATCTTTGTGTAAAGGGTGTACTGTGGGATAGTCCAAAACCAGGCAGGATGATGGCCATGACTGTGTGGTTAAAGTCTTGCTCTTGGTTTGTGTGTGTTGCATCTTGATTTTTTGGGACCCGCGCACACATACACACACACCCTGTGGATTTTACTACTGGGTAACTAAAGACAGATGTTAAATGATTAATATGAAGAACTTCTAAAAGAGAACCAGCATGAGGTAGTTGTGAAGGTGTTGGCACCACAGAGTTGCTGCTGAGCAAATCATTAGTGGAGAGAGTGATTTACAAATCTTTTTTATTTTATTTTAAAATTTAGTAATTTTACACTACCTTAAATTCTTATAATGGCTAAAGTGAGGACTTTCTTTGTGACCAGAAGGATGACTGTTAATTTTGAAGCTATGTTTACATATTATTATTATTATTATTATTATTATTATTATTATTATTATTATTATTATTATTAATTTCTCAAATGTATGGGCTGATATACAGAACATACAATCATAGTGTTCGAATATTTGAGGGGCTGCCAAAAATAAAAGGGGTCAACCTATTTTCCAAAGTACCTAAAGGCAAGATAAGAAGTAATTGATGGAAACTAATCAAGGAGAGACACAACCTAGAATTATTTTATTATTATTATTATTATTATTATTATTATTATTATTATTATTATTATTATTATTATTATTATCATCAACAACAACAATAACAACAACAACAACAACAACAACAACAATAATAATAATAATATTTTTACAATAATTTTATTAAGATAAAGGCAGTCCTTGACTTACAACCACAATTGAGCCCGAGATTACTGTTGCTAAATGAGACAGTCAAGTGAATTTTGCTTCACTTTACGACCTTTCTTGCCACAGTGGTTAAATGGATCACTGCAGTTAAGTTACTAACCTGGCTGTTAAGTGAATCCGGCTTCCCCCGTCGACTTTGCTTGTCAGAAGGTCACAAAAGGGGATCACGTGACCCCTGGGACTCTGCGACCGTCATAAATATGAGTCAGTGGCCAAGTGTCTGAATTTGAGCAGGTGACCGTGGGGAGCCTGCAACGGTTGTAAGTGTGAAAAATGGTTATAAGTCATATTTTTTCCAGTGCCGTTGTAACTTTGTATGGTCCCTAAATGAAGTGTTGTAAGTCGAGAACTGCCTGCATGCTAATTTTTAGTAGGTTGGTTAATATAGGAGGAATACTTTGGAGCTGAACTTTTAGCCGAACATTTATGTTTGCCACAGGAAATCCATCCATGCTTTCTGGGTGCTTCAAACATTAATTATGGGTCTATTCATAAGGGATGAGTAATTTGCCTTTGTGAACCCTGGATACCTTTTCTGGTGTTTTCTAGCAACATAATTGTTGTCTTCTTGTTTTCAAAATTGTGTTGTCCATGGGAAACAGAATCTTAAGACGGCCTGGCTTGATTTCAAAGGCAGTGCGAAACCATGCGCTATTAGGCACCAATTTATCAGAAAAGAAGCTGAATTCATGCTAATTTGAAGTTCTCCTAACGATGGCGAACCTTTTAGACACGAGTGCCCCAAAACTGCCCCGCCACCCCACCCACCCACCCCTGCCCCGCCCCCGCCCCACCCCTTGTCAAAATTCATTCCTTCAACTCAATGAAATTTCATTCAGTGTACTTTTGCTCCAAAACGGAGTAGACCAAAGAGGATAGAACATAGAGAACATAGAGAACATTAGAGCTGGAAGGGACCTTGGAGGTCTTCTAGTCCAACTCCTTACTCAAATAGGAGACCCTATAACAGGGGTAGGCAACCTCGGCTCTTTCATGACTCGTGGACTTCAGCTCCCAGAATTCCTGAGCCGGCCACGCTGAGGGAAAAGGGAGAGGTTTCCAAGCTGAGCCATGCTGGCTCAGGAATTCTGGGAGTTGAAGTCCATGAGTCATAAAAGAGCCAAGGTTGCCTACCGCTGGCCTAGGCCTAGGCCACTTTATGACTCTTGGACTTCAACTCCCAGAATTCCTGAGCCAGCCACGCTGAGGGGGAAAGGGAGAGGTTTCAAAGCTGAGCCATGCTGGCTCAGGAATTCTGGGAGTTGAAGTCCACGAGTCATAAAAGAGCCAAGGTTGCCTACCCCTGCCCTATACCATAAGAGATTGGTTGTCCAATCTCTTCTTAAAAGCCTCCAGTGGTGGAGGACCCACAACCTCTGAAGGCAAGCATTTCCACTGACTAACTGTTGTCACTGTCAGGAAATTTCTCTCTATTTCCAGGTTGCTTTTTTCCTTGATTAACTTCCATCCGTTGCTTCTTGTCCTGCCTTCAGGCACTTTGGAAAATAAGTTGACCCCCCGTCTTCTTCATGGCAGCCCCTCAAATATTGGAAGACTGCTATCCTATCGGCCCTGGTCCTTCTTTTCACTAGACTAAAGGTAAAGGTTCCCCCGCACATGCGTGCTAGTCGTTTCCGACTCTAGGGGCCGGTGCTCATTACCGTTTCAAAGCCAAAGAGCCAGCGCTTGTCCGAGGACATCTCCGTGGTCATGTGGCCGGCATGACTAGATGCCAAAGGTGCACGGAACGCTGTTACCTTCCCACCCTAGTGGTCCCTATTTTTCTACTTGCATTTTTACGTGCTTTCGAACTGCTAGGTTAGCAGAAGCTGGGATGAGTAACAGCACTCACTCTGTTACGCGGCACTCGGGATTCGACCCGCCAAACTGCCGACCTTCTGATCGACAAGCTCAGCGTCCTAACCCACTGAGCCACTGCGTCCCTAGCCTAGACGTACCCAATTCCTGCCACCGTTTACAACTGTACTGTAAATTTTTTCAACTCTGAAAGTGACTGGGCTGCTGTCCTAAGAACAGAGAAGATGGGCAATCGTAAGGGTGTAAAATCGATTCAGTAGTTCTGACTACTTACATAGTCTCTTTAAAGAAAAACTGCCTCAGCTGGAATAATCACATTGAGTGCCTCTGGATATAAACTTCCCTTTCTTATCTGTCAAGAATTAGAGTCAATTCTTGCTTTAGATGTACTTTCACAAAAGAGGAATATTCCCCCCGCTTTCTTTTTGCTTTCGGTCATGTGTGATTATTTCATTGGGACTTTTATCTGTCTGGCAGTCTTTCTAGATCCGATGTTGCCAGAACTGAATCGACTAATGTTTTCATGTAGACTGTCTATCTTTGTGAATAGAATGAACTCTTTTGCAAGGAGGAACATTCAGTATTTTATCCGAATTAATTAAATTTCAGGTTATTTCCTCCCCCACTCCCCTCAGGCTTATCAATGTTGTCACGTGGCCTTTTTTTAAATTATGTTTTTTTTTATTGAATTTTATAAAGGGTATAAACGGCAGGGCTGGCAAGCAACCCTTTTTCGATTGTATCTCAAGCTAGTCAAAGAGAAGCGAGGCGCTTAAAAGGAAAACCAAATAATATCATGCTAAAATGAAAAGGGGAAAGGACAGAAGACAGATAGACGATGATTTTGTGGTGCCACAGAGAACTGTTTTTAAGAGCCGGTCCAATTAGACCGTGGTGATATAGATTTCTGTAATTCTGGATCAATATTTCATTGATACAGATTAATATTTTTGAATGTTTATAGTCTTGAAGTCCAAAGGGCTTTGGACTTCAAAAATATAAATATTCCAAAATACAAATATAAACGTTTTTGAAGTCCAAATCCTATCATGTGGAATTCTTTTGGAAGCGTGGATGATAATATATTGCACTCAAGCTGAAGAATCAATTACCTTGAAAAAGGATAGGAAGAGCAATCAGCTGACTATATTCAGATTTACCTCCAGGACAGAAAAAAAGGCATATTTTTTTTTTAGCCTAGTAGGTCTTACAACCACACACACTTAGTTAAAAGGTATTTTTTCTTACTATTTTTGTCACCATCCATCATGTCCCAGATCCTAGCGGTAAGAAATGGCAGTTAATTAATTCAAGCGAAAAATGGTCAGTCCTATTGGGATGGGAATACCACGAAGCTGAGGGAGAAATGGAGGATTAATTAGATTTATTTCATATGCATAGAATCTAGGAAGACTGGGCAGGATTTTGCTTTTTGTTTGTTTTGTATAATGTGCCAAAATGTAGCTTGAATGCATAAAATTCACAAAAACAGCATATAAGATCTGTAGCAAAATATAATTGTGAAATTATTAGTGAATTAGTGAAATAATTAGTGAATTATTTTAAAAATGCGCAATATGAATGATGAATAAAATCACAATTAAATTAAAATTAAATTAAAATTGATTCCCACAGCACTGTCTGATTTCTCATTTTTTCTCGCCTTCTTTATTATCTTCTCCTGTTTTCTTATGATTTATCAATTGTTGTTTGTAACTTACGTTTAATGAATGTAACTATGATTTATTACCTATGACCCATTACTTGCTGTTTATATATAGACCGTGAGCTTATGCACTGGAGACAAATTTCTTATGTGTCCGATCAGAATTGGCCAATAAAGAATTCTATTCTATTCTGTTCTGTTCTGTTCTGTTCTGTTCTGTTCTGTTCTATTCTATTCTGTAATTCTATTCTATTCTGTTCTGTTCTGTAATTCTATTCTATTCTATTCTATTCTGTTCTGTTCTGTTCTGTTCTGTTCTATTCTATTCTATTCTATTCTATTCTATTCTATTCTATTCTATTCTATTCTATTCTATTCTATTCTGTAATTCTATTCTATTCTATTCTGTTCTGTTCTATTCTATTCTATTCTATTCCATTCCATTCCATTCCATTCCTTTCCATTCCATTCCATTCTATTCCACATTCTATTCTATTCTATTCTATTCTATTCTATTCTATTCTATTCTATTCTATTCTATTCTATTCTATTCTATTCTATTCTATTCTATTCTATTCTATTCTATTCTATTCTATTCCATTCCATTCCATTCCATTCCATTCCATTCCATTCCATTCCATTCCATTCCATTCCATTCTATTCCACATTCTGTTCTATTCTATTCTATTCTGTTCTGTTCTGTTCTGTTCTGTTCTGTTCTGTTCTATTCTATTCTATTCTATTCTATTCTATTCTATTCTATTCTATTCTATTCTATTCTATTCTATTCTATTCTATTCTATTCTATTCTATTCTATTCTATTCTATTCGCAGTTATTAGACTGGCTAAGCTGTAAAGTTTCTGGGACATTCCCACAATCATTATCCACCAGTCCCCATTTATGTTTCCAAAACAGGGAGTTCTCAATTTACAACCACAGCTGAGACCAAAATTTCCATTACTAAGTGAGCCCCACTTTACGACCTTTCTTGCCACAGCTGTTAAGTGAATCACTGCAGCCATTAAGTTAATAACACGGTTATTAAGGGAATGCAGCTTCCCCGTTCTCTCTGCTTAACAAAAGGTCACAAAAAGTGATCACAAGATCCCCAGGAGACTGCAACCGTCGTAAATATGAACCAGTTGTGAAGTGCCTGAATTTTGATCAGGTGACCCTGGGGATGCCACAAAGGTCGTAAGTGTGAAAAACGGTCCTAGGTCACATTTTTCAGCGCCGTTGTAACTTAGAACAGTCACTAAACAAACGGTTGTAAATTGAGGACTATGTGTACTTAGCTATAACCCTTCTTGGGAAAAGGCTAAAATGCCTTACCAAAACATGTGGATTCTGTGCAGAATGATACCAGATGTGCTGAAAAGCAGATGTTTTACCAACCTAAGGTCAGCCAACCCAGAAGCTTTATTGCATCGCCCACTGCTTAGAATGGCCACTTAACAAACCGTTGTAAGTCAAAGACTAGGTGTATCGGATCCTGCCATGGTTGGTTTGGATCCGGTTGAGCTCTGTCCAGTTTTTGCTCAGAAGATCAAAGCCGAAGGGGATTTGCACTGGATCTGTTTTTCCTTTTTGGTGCACGCGTGTGCGTTTGTGTGCATATGTTCTATTTTTGCAACGCGATCTTGAATCTACATTGGAGAACCGGACCGAACCTTTCGGCAAGAACCTTAACTTCTTGTTTGGAGAGAGAGAGAGAGAAAAAAATCTTGTCTGCCTCTTCATTGGTAACCTAAATGACAAGTCTGTTTGGGCTTCTTGCTGGCGGATTCCCAACGGGATTATAATTATTTCTGCCTTGGGCTGAAAGAAATGAGAGCGAGGATTTGAAGGCCTGCATTTTCTCCCATTAATCTTGTGTAGTAGAAGTTGATGAATGTCTAGTGTCTGTTTGCGAATATATTGCTTGCGTTTTCTTCCCTGCGTTCAGATCTCTGCTGAACAGAGTTTTAACTAAAGTTCAGATCTCTTTACATTTTTTTTAAAAATGCCCAGAACAGAATATCTGTGTTTCCTTCCGCTGTAGATTGATGTGCAAACAGATTAGGGCAAACAATTGAGTGGTTTATTTTTAGTGCAACATTTTATCATTATTTCTAATATTATCGGCCCTTGCCAAGACTTTGTCGTTATTTTCCAGAAAAGTCTTCAGTTAAAATGCATTTCCCCCCCATAATTCTATTTATAGCCTGTCATCAAATCAATTCTTGGCGGTTTACATCCAAGAGAGAGAAACAGGCCTGTCATAAAAATGCAATTGAGCCACTAATCGATAAAAACACCCAACAAAAATAACTATCAAATTACAAGGCTGATGCCAGTCCGAACTTCATAGCAGCTACAATCAGCCCTAAATTGGAGCTCGGCCTATACTGTAGCTTTATAGAAAGATTCAGAAATAAATGCTAACTGAGCCTACGATGGGCACCTACAGGTATACCTTGACTGCAACATTTTTCATTTAGTGACTGTTTGAGATTACCACGGTTCTGAGCTGGGCAACAAAAAAATCGCTACTGGTTCTGTCTAAGTGGTACAAACTGGTGGAATCTCACCACTAATAACAGCAATACAGCCCTACTACAGGCGTAAATATCTTTAGGCTTAAGACAGTGCTGTGGAATTTAGGTGTTTACCAGAGTGATGGCATGGGAGAAAAAAATATCTTTGTGTCTAGTTGTCTATAATGGCATCTTGAAGGGAGAATGTCATGATTCCGACAGATGAAACTCTTCAAAGAACTTCGAGGCATTGCTTACCTTAAAGAATCTTTATTTGAGTAGCATAGCATCAGCACTAACATAGTCAGAAGCCAAAAATTAACTGAGTTCCCCTCCCCTGAGCACATAGTATCAGAGCACAATTCCCTCCCCCACTTAACAGTCATAAATCACATTCCCCAATTAGTTTGAAATGCAGGCTTCCCCTTCAGCTCTTCAGCCACCAAGTCTTATCATCTCTTATTTCAATAACCTTGGTTCTCACACTAGGCTCAGTATTGTTATGTCTAGCTAAACTCCATGCACATTTCTCCCCCCAGCATCATCTAACTCTAACTCTAAAAGCAAACAAAAGCAAAAGATGTTAGCAGCTTTGACACAGTTGAAAGAGTTTTAAGTCCAGGATGTGAGGAGTCCATTGATATTTTCTCATTTTAAGTGCTTCTCAGACTTAATGTCCTATCTACCATGAAGCATTTGTTTTTAACTTTGTGGCACTTGTAAAAATCTCTGATTGTGGGCCGCCAACTCAGTGTTGAATCTCAGAGACCAATAGATGGGTGTCAATGTTTGCAGTAAGCTGACACTTATCAAAACGTTTTATGAGAAACACCCCAACAAACCAAAAGCCAGCTCCTAACTTGTGTTTGTTTACATTAGAGGATCTGTTCTTTTTAAAAGAGGGCCCGGATGTCAATTGACATGCTTTTGCACTGACAATATAAGAGGCAGCCTTTTATTTAAACTGCTTCGCTTTGAATCACAGAAGGAAGGGAAATGTCAAACGGCTATTTTGAGAAGATAAGAAATAGCCAGGCACAGAAAAGGAAGTGAAACATCATATGTAAAACTAATTGGATAATGTGATTTATGACGTGTAAACAAGGGTGGGAATTGTGTATGATACAATGGGCTTAGGGGAGGAGATGTCAGATTCTGGCATCCATCCATGAGTGCCGATGCTGCGTTTCATTATTAAGATTTTTTAGATAAAAAATGCCTGAATTTTGTTTGAACTGTCTCATTAATCGGAACCATGACACAAGGGTTTTCTCTGTTCATAATCTGTTTCCCAACATGGCTCTTCAGCTTTTCCAACAGGGCATCCGTGGCTGCTAAAACTGAGCCAATCCACTCTGCAGCGGGTATTTACGTAAATTATTAATCTAGTTATTAAACTAATCTGACTATAATGGAGTGCCTCCATTATAAGAGCGAAGCCGTCTTTTAGATTTGGCTCTCCTTTTGTTGTAATCAGAAAACAAAAAAGCCAGCAAAAAATAAATAAAAACACAATCCCAAACCACACAATATTTATTCTAAAAAATAAAATAAAATAGGCTCCGTATATTTCCTGGCATGGCATCGAGGGTAAATTGTGATGAAAAGGCTATGATACATTATGTATTCCTAGTAGGCTGTGTAATTAATCTGTGTAATTAGATGCCAAGCAAATTAAGGTCTTCACTTTGTAGTGATCCCCCTGTAGAAAGGACTTAGTCAATTCATTGGGGTTAGAAGCAGATGTAAAGATTCACACATAATCCCTTGTAGTTTTTGGTCGATATCCTGCAAGTTTCAAAGAATTGCTAGAATCTGTTATTCCTGAAGTTCACAAATGACCTCAGCGCTATTTGTTTGTGTGGTGTTGTTCATCCTGTTAACCACAAGGTGAGAAAAAGCATGTAGCTGAGTCCAAAATTTCTGTTGCTAAGTGAGACAGTTGTTAATTTTTTATTTTATTTTTATTTATTTTAATCCCATTTATATCCCGCCCTTCTCCGAAGACTCAGGGCGGCTTACACTCTAAGCACAAATCAATGTGCTTAGCAGTAGCCTTCATTCTATGTATATGCCTGCTTATTAGGGCTTTCACCACCCCCCAAGCGGCATTATTACAAAGTCAGCTTAATGGCCCCCAACAATCTGGGTCCTCATTTTACCTACCTCGGAAGGATGGAAGGCTGAGTCAACCTTGAGCCTGGTGGGACTCGAACCCGCACTAATTGCAGGCAGCTGGTGTTACTTAAGGAGGCATCAGCCCACTGCTCCACCAAGGCTCTTTTTGCCCCATTTTACGACCTTCCTTGCCACGGTTCTTAAGCGAATCACTGCAGTTGTCAAATTAATAGCCCGGTTGCTAAGTGAATCCGGCTTCCCCATTGACTTTGCTCGTCAGAAGGTCGCCCAAAAGGGGGATCACAACGAACCCGGGACACGGTGACCGTCATAAATATGAGTCAGTTGCCAAGTGTCTGAATTTTGACCACGTGACCGTGGGGATGGCTGCAATGGTTGCAACTGTGAAAAAAACGGTCGTGCCGTTGTAATTTTAAACAGTCACCAAAGGAACTGTCGTAAATCGAGAACTAATTACAGTATCTGAAAGCAGCTGCGTCATTTCTGCAGTTTCCCAGATGGTTATTACAGCCCAAAGCCAAAGATTGAAGGCATAACTAATAGCAATGTCAAAATAATTGAAAGTAGAGTAATGTAAATAACCGTGATAGGTGGTATAAAGTGAAAAACAGCCATAAGTCCCTTTTTTCAATGTGGTTGTAACTTTAAACAGGCACTAAACGAATGTTTGTAAGTCAAGGATTACCTACGTGCAAGCGCTTTCAATATCAACATGTGAACCAGAATGTTATTTGAACTGAGCAGAATTTGAGATTCTTCTTTTATATAGAAGCAGTTCAGGGAAATGCACATATTGTCAGGTTCCCTGATGTGAAAAATATGCCACCTGGCACCTATTAAACAAGGTGACATAAAATGATTTATAGTATGTCTTATAAAACTGCACGCAAAATACATGGGGAATGTTGTGCTCAAATTTTATTTGTTTATTAATCACATTTATACAGCTGTCCATTTCCTGCAAAGGAGACTCTGGACCGCATACAACAATTCCAAAGAGCCTTGGTGGAGCAGTGGGCTAATGCCTCCTTAAGTAACACCAGCTGCCTGCAATTAGTGCAGGTTCGAGTCCCACCAGGCTCAAGGTTGACTCAGCCTTCCATCCTTCCCAGGTAGGTAAAATGAGGACCCAGATTGTTGGGGGCAATAAGCTGACTTTGTAATAATGCCGCTTAGGGGGTGTGTGTGAAAGCCCTAACAAGCAGGCATATACATAGAATGAAGGCTACTGCTAAGCTTGTAAGCCGCCCTGAGTCTTTGGAGAAGGGCGGGATATAAATGGAATTAAAATTAAATTAAATTAAATATGTAAAGCCTTCAGTCTAAAACTAATTAAAAAAAATTCTAAAAGGTCACTGGTAATAAATAGCATAAAAACAAAAATACTAAGCCTGGTTCGAAGGAAAAATAAAAATATCTCCCTTTAGCAATTGGAGTCCCTGGGATATAACCCAGCCTTATAAGGGGCCTTATGCAATAGATTGAAGATTAAATTGCAATAGATTGAAGATTAAATTGCAATGGAAATTGAAATTATTTAGCTTTTAACCTTGAGAAACAGACGAGAAGAAGCTACAGTTGGTGATTTTACCCATTTTTAAAATCTATATTTTATTGCAAATTATTTAGGGGTCAAAGTGGGAAAGAACGAGGGTTTATCGAAAAAGAGCTGTACAAGTCTGAATATTTATGGTTTTGAATTTCTGCAAGGTAGAATGGGATCATGAATTGAAGGCTTGAATCTGCCTTTGATTATTTAACGACAACAGCACCATCACCAAGAATGAATAAATAAAGCATTTTCCTTGCTAACAAAAAGTCCTTCTGATTAGATCATGTTTCCAAGGATGGAGAAAAAGACACATAAGTTTTAGCTTTAATTGCTAAACACATTTGATTTGTGCTTTAGATTGTAAGCCACCCTGAGTCTTTGGAGAAGGGCGAGATATAAATGGGATTAAAATACAAAAAAATAAAAAAAATAAATTTGGTTCAGCTATCTGCCATGAATCCACTTCTCATTGGCGAAAAAGTGCCATTAGCTAGAAAATAACTTTGCAGGGATTGGTTGTTTCCTTCATAAGCATTGAGAAATACTTGAAAGAGCCACTTTCCTATTTTGCAAAAGAGGAAGGAAGGAAGGAAGGAAGGAAGGAAGGAAGGAAGGAAGGAAGGAAGGAAGGAAGGAAGGAAGGAAGGAAGATATCCAGTTTCTTCTTTTCCTTGTTATCTTAGTCATATCTGACAAAAATGTACAATTGAATGTGAGGATCTGGGGGTCTTACTCTCAAAGATTTTGTGTCTAGAAAATAATCTGGTTGCTATGGAGATTGCCCTTTTCCTTATTGTTGAAAGGAATAAGATTTTCGGGTATGGACATCTCACAATCTTGTAGGAAATATTGATATTATTTACTGTGGACAAAGTTTGTTTCTTTTCTTTTTTTTTTAAAAAAAAGGCGAGTTGTTTTGCTTGGAGAAAATCTGGCTCATCAACATCCTTACCGAAGTTTCTGGAAGCTTGGAGCTGTGTCTTATTGTCCCCTCCTAAGGGTAAATTCCTATATCCCAGGAGAAATAAAATTGAGAAGAGTAATCTGACTTAGCCGTATTAGTGAATATCAATTGAATAGGGGTCGCCCGTAAGGATTGATTTTCGGAGGCATCGTTTCATGACAAAAATAAATCATGCCTCTGTGCAAAATTGAATCCCTTCCGCCTGAGAAACACGCAAGCAACTTGTACCTGTGAGGGAATATAGAAATATGTATGATACCTAGTCCCAATTTACAAAGGTGATCTAAAAATACTGTAAAAATATCAGGGTCAACATTTTTTAGTGGAGCACAGATGCAAACCATTTGGCAGCCAACGCAGAACTGGCTGTTAGGGTAGTTAATAAGATAGATTTTGTTATAAAACAATCTTTGTTCACTATAGCTTTTTTCAGAACATGGTTTTTTCCCCCCAAATAACTTTTCTGAGCTCTTGGTTCTTGTTGGTTGCACAATAGAAGAGGCGGAGTGGTGGTGGTGGTGTCAACCTGTTCTCGAAAGCGCCTGAAGGCAGGACAAGAAGCAACGGATGGAAACTAGTCAAGGAGAGAAGCAACCTGGAATTAAGGAGAAACTTCCTGACAGTTAGAACAATTAACCAGTGGAACAATCTGCCTCCAGAAGCAGTGAATGCTCCAACACTGGAAGTTTTTAAGAAGAGACTGGACAGCCATTTGCCTGAAATGGTATAGGATTTCCTGTCTGAGCAGGGGGTTGGACTAGATGACTTCCAATGCCTCCTTCCAACTCTGTTATTCTGAGACTTAATGAGAAGCTCACTCTAAAATGTTGTTGTTAGTTGCAAAGTCGTGTCCGACCCATCGCGACCCTATGGACAATGTTCCTCCAGGCCTTCCTGTCCTCTACCGTCTTCTGGAGTCCATTTAAGCTCACGCCTGCTGCTTCAGTGACTCCATTCAGCCACCTCATTCTCTGTCATCCCCTTCTTCTATTGCCCTCAATCTCTAAAATAGGAACACAATAATTGTGAATGTGGCTGTGATAAAGTTAGTCAGACTTTTCTCCTATAAAGAAATGTTTTGTTTAGCCAAGTATCTTTTGGAACATGAAACCAAGATGAATTCTGAAAGAGACCTTTCTTTCTTTCTTTCTTTCTTTCTTTCTTTCTTTCTTTCTTTCTTTCTTTCTTTCTTTCTTTCTTTCTTTCTTTTGACTCTGGGCAGCTTTCTAAAATTATAAAATTATACAACTGTCAGGAGTTTTACAATTAGAAATAATAAAACAGTTAAAATATCTAGAAAACAAAGAGCAGCCGAGATAATTAATTAGCGACCAGGAAAGGCCAAGAAATGGGTCTATTAATACATTCTAAGCATATTGATGAACTTAAGCTAGTATTTTCTCCATTAACTGTTTTATAAAACTCAATTTTGCTAGAACAAACACCACAGTGCGGGTGCTGGGGTATAACTGTAACTAACCCATTATAAACATGAGTATAGGAAGTTAAGATAGCAAGGAGGCACCTAACATAAAGAAACTTCATAAGTCGTATTTCACACCTCTAGCTATCCTATAGAGCAGGGCTTTTCAACCTTTTCACCCATTGTACCACCTTTAGGATATGGCAACATCCGAGTACCACCAGTCGCCTAGCAAGGTGTCAAAAACCTGATGACCAAAAAAAAAAAAAAAGGAAAAAAGTGATGAAGTTCAGGTAGTCCTCGACTTACAACAGTTCGCTTAATGACTGTTCAAAGTTACAATGCCACTGAAAAAAGTGCCTCCCCCAAGCCACAACTGAGCAAGACACCTGCCTGCCCGCCCGGCGGCGCTCTTCCTCCTCTCCGAGGTTTTCATTGTTGTGAGCATTTCTGTTGAGGATTGGCAGCAGGGGTGTGGTGGGGTGGGCTGTTTGGTTTTTATCCCCCCCCCGGTCTCTGCTGGGTGGTTGTAACAGGTTTTGGTCATTTCACAAGACCCTGGGACACTGTGACTGTCATAAATATTAATCAGTTGCCAAGCATCTGAATGTAAATCACGAGACCCTGGGGAGGCTGCAACATTCCAGCTGATTGGCGCTTCTTCTGGGCTCAGCGGAAGTGCCAGGATCAGTGCCGAGCTCCAGCTGGATCCTGGCGCTGATCCTGGCGCTTCCGCTGAGCCCTGACTGCCCCGAAGAAGCGCTGATCCTGGCACTTCCGCTGAGCCCTGACAGCCCTGCAGCTCCAGCTGTCTCTCTCTCAGGCTTGCGCGGTGCTGCCACCAGTTCAGCTCATTACCCTCCCCTGCTACCACTTTTCTAGGATGGTCACGTACCACCTGCCAGGTGCCAATGTACCACAGGTGGTACCCGTACCACTGGTTGAAAAGCCCTGCTATAGAGATAACAGAATAACAGAGCTGGAACGGACCTTGGAGGTTGTCTAGTCCAGCCCCCTACTCGGGCGGGAAACTCTCTGAAAGCAGAAGGTAGCTAATCCAGAAACTGGACTTTTGATGGAGTATATGGGCCCCTCACTTCTTTTGATTTCTTTGCCTCAGGCACAATAGACTACCAAAGAGAAAATGCGTGAACATCTCTGAAGTTCAAAAGTTCGCGGGTGTTCTTTTTCCCACCAGTCAGCATGAAAGTTAACTTTATAAGGTCTGGAAAGAAGCGCCTTCACGAAAGCTTCCCTATTGCAGTTCTCCTGAGAATCGTCTCTCAGATCAAAAGAGTCAATATCATCAGTGATCCAAAAAGCAGCCTTGCGCTTTGATCGCAGTTCCGCCACCCGGCTCAACTCTCAGTCACAGTCACCGAGAGACGCAGGCGGGAACAGATCCGAAAGAAAAATTAAAACTGGATGCTCCAGATGTATTAGAAGAAGCCGGTGACGTTAACGTCACCATGGGCTCTAACAACGGAAATATCTGATTCAAACCGTTAATGAAAAAAAAAATCATTTTTCCCCCTTAAATGTAATAACATTTAAGGCAAAACTAAAGTGATGTGGAGAGAAGCACTAATTGCTTCTCTT
Organism: Vipera ursinii; assembly: GCF_947247035.1. Classification (NCBI taxonomy): domain Eukaryota; kingdom Metazoa; phylum Chordata; class Lepidosauria; order Squamata; family Viperidae; genus Vipera; species Vipera ursinii. The sequence continues at coordinate 7,107,668 of NC_139515.1, read as the reverse complement.
TTAGGCCTTTGTAACCCACTTCAAGAGGAGTGGATTCCTCCGTGCCTTGCCTAAAAGAATTTTAAATGAGGCCCATTTATCAAAAGGAAAGCACAACGAACAGAGGCAGGAGCTCAATTCTGTGGCTGAACTCAAAGCACAGAAGAGTTTATCACTGCTACCTAAATACAAGAATCTGATCACCTAATGGTCAGAGTTAAGCTGGCGCTAGATAATTCAACAGAATTCATGAAGGGGTGGAGTTGGGTCTCTTCTGGCTACGCAATGATTCCAAACTGATGACATGTTTGACCCTCTCCTCTGGCTCAGCCTGCTCTTTTACAGTCATCAAACCAGGTGGACATTGCAAATGCAGGTATGAGGTTTACCAAAATTTACCTGGTACAAATTCAGGTACAAATTTTAACAAACTCTAAACATTATTTGGAAATTATACTGTTTTAAGTACAAAGAGGAAGGCAATACATTTAAAAAACGCACATGTTTTCTTCGTATATTCTCAGAGTGGTCCATGGGGCCACCACAACCATATCTTTCTTTCTTTCTTTCTTTCTTTCTTTCTTTCTTTCTTTCTTTCTTTCTTTCTTTCTTTCTTTCTTTCTTTCTTTCTTTCTTCCTTCCTTCCTTCCTTCCTTCCTTCCTTCCTTCCTTCCTTCCTTCCTTCCTTCCTTCCTTCCCTTCCCTTCTTCTTCTTCTTCTTCTTCTTCTTCTTCTTCTTCTTCTTCTTCTTCTTCTTCTTCTTCTTCTTCTTCTTCTTCTTCTTCTTCTTCTTCTCCTCCTCCTCCTCCTCCTCCTCCTCCTCCTCCTCCTCCTCCTCCCACCTCTCCTCCTCCCCCTCCTCTTCATGTCCCCCCCTTTATCTTTGCCACATTCTTTGATTTTAATTTTCTGCTGTTTAGGGTAGTATGGATGGTTTTGACAGTTGATGTGTATTTCATTGTACTTTTATATTCCCATCACATTGAAGGCTGTACCTTTCAGTCAAGCCACATGAGAAAGAATGCAGGATTTAGCCTTAACCACCTTTGGCTTCTAACCTGGTGTTTGCAACAACCTAATTATGGCTTGGAGGCTTAGCAAGTTGCTCCCCTCAGTTTGCAAAGCAGCAACCACCTGTTTGGTCACCAAAGTGTCCTCCGCTAATTTGCATTTTAGGAGTGGGCATACAGTGAAATATTATCTGCTTCCCTCAGTGAACACAAATTCTTTGAGAACCATTTTAAAACTCTTCCGGTTCTTAAAAGTGGCTCTTTTGCTTAACACCATGGTGATTACACATTTATCTCTATATTTAGGCACAGCAAGATTGTGCTTGGAATTATAATGCATTAATGATGCCAAATTTGACTTCCAGCATGTTTTGAACTCCCACTGGGATTCCTTGATTTTTTTTTACACGTGTGTGGTAGATATTTTAAGTAAGCACTATAAATAATTGTAGCACTGCAGGGTAAAGAGAAAAAGGAGTAATAATAGAGGTTTCAGGCTGGTTGGCCTTTCTTTAGCATATTACTTTTACAAAAGGAGCTAAGCTTCCATTCTCAAGGCATTAATCATATTAAACTATAAATATTAGCACTCTAAATTCTCTTTGTCTCCCTTCACCTACGTTCTATATACGTGACCTTACAGGTATACCTTTTAAAATAATCATCTCTGTTCAGAATAAAAAATAAACATGTAATCAGATTGGAGAAATAATCAGCTGCTTGGGAAATTCTCTGCAACAGTGAGAAACGAAGACCAGTTAAAATGTGACTTAGTTGAAAGGGTGCCAATAATTTTGTCCGGCCCATTTTTGGAGTTTTGTTTGACATTATGTCCAATTTGCTTTTTTCCCTCCCTTTTTTTGTTGTGTTCCAATACATACAAAGGGAATAAACCTGTGTATAGCAAAACATGTGTTCCTGCAATACTTTTCTGTGAGAAATACTTGATTTTCTGGAAAAAATTTTGGGGTGCCAACAATTTCGAGCATGACTGTATGTTCTTACGCGAGACATTTGTTAACTTGAGTTTTGCCCCATTTTATGACCATTCTTGCCTCAGTCGTTAAGTGAATCACTGCAGTTGACAAGTTAATGACCTGGTTGTTAAGTCAATCTGGCTTCCCCCATTGACTGAGCTTGTCGGAAGGTTGCAATAAGGGGATCCCATGAACTTGGGACACTGAAAGTGTCATAAATATGAGTCAGTTGCCAAGCGTCTGAATTTTGATCAGTGACCAAAGAAGACGCTGCAAATGGTCGTCAGTGTGAAAAGCGGACATAAGTCACTTTTTCCAGTGCCGTTGTAATTTCGAACGGTTGCTAAATGACCTGTGGTAAGTTGAGGAATTACCGTATCGTCCTTTGCCATCTCCATTTATGTTTTTTTGTAAACTGCCAGGAATTAATTGAGCTGAGGGAGTCTAGAACAATAAACCTGGAAAGGATGTTGAGGATACGCACATCATGTTAGTTTAAAAAAGAAATGAAATAAATAAATAAATCTGAGAGAATCCTTGACTTACAGCAATTCATTTAGTGACCGCTCAAATTTACCACAGCACTGGCACACATCGAAAGCTATAAAGAATTAAATTTGGCTAGGTGGTGGCTTTAGATTTACCATTCATTTGTGTTCGTTTGTGTGTGTGTGTGTGTGTGTGTATGTATGGATAGATAGATATGGATATATATATAGATATATATATAGATATATAGATATATAGATATATAGATATAGAGAAAGATATAGAGATAGATATAGACAGATAGATATAGATATAGATAGATAGATATAGATATAGATAGATAGATAGATAGATAGATATAGATATAGATAGATATAGATAGATATAGATATAGATAGATAGATAGATAGATAGATAGATAGATAGATAGATATAGATATAGATATAGATATAGATATAGATAGATATAGATATATAGATATAGATATGGATATAGATATAATATCTAAATAATATGACTTCAAGAGTATCTTTGGCTTTTAAACGTGTTTCTCTGTTCAGTGGCTTTTTAAGCTATCTAGCCAATGTAATTTTTAAAGAAAAAAAATCTGCAGAATGCTTTAGCATTCTCAGCATGGGATTTCTACGGATGTAATTATTTCCTATTAAATGATGTCAGCTCAGAAAAGAAGGATGGAACGTATGTTGTTGCTCCTTCCACTGAGTCATAGATTTTTCCAGTTACTCGGCAAAATATCTCCAACTGTCTAGTGGCGAATTGTAAAACATCTCTTTCCTTTATCATGGTTTAGCCAAGGCCATTCTTGCTAAAGGATGCTACCTGTCAGGGATGAACAACCAGACTGACACGTGCTGAGTTCAAGCTAACTACTTTATTATGTTCAGCCTATAATACAGGAATCTCCACAGTTTGGCAGCTTTTGCTGGGGAACAACTAGATAAGGCTCCAAGGAACTTAGGGACGGTCAGCCCTAACCCTATTGTGGTTACGCACTGACTCCAGGCTAGCTTCACATTTGATCCCTCTTACCTGTCAGGCTGAGTGCTTCCCAACACAAGTTTGTATTAACAAATGGATGGGATGACCTATAAAGCCCTAAATGGCCTGGGTCCGGGATATCTGAGGGAACACCTGTTGCCAGCATCAAGTTCCCTTCATCCAGTGCGCTCCCACAAGTAGGGTCTTCTCAGGGTGCCACCAGTAAAAGATTGCCGGCGGATAACACCCAGGGGGAGGGCCTTCTCTGTGGGTGCACCTGCCCTCTGAAACCAGCTGCCCATGGAGCTTAGGACTGCCCCCGACCTATGTTCATTTCGCCGGGACCTGAAGACCTGGCTCTTTGAGCTTTCCGGCCTAGGCTGAGAATTTTAATTGGGGTTTTTATTTTTTAGGGATTTGATTTAATCTTTTTAATTGTTTTTTAACTTTTGTATTGATTTTTGTTTTAAATACCCTGTAAACCGCCCTGAGTCCTTCGGGAAAGGGCGGTATATAAATCCAATTAAATAAATAAATAAATAAATAATGACCAGGAAAAGAAGAGAAAAATAGGTTGAAAGCAATCTGAATGCTTAATCTGTTTTGTGCTTTTTCAGTAAGTCAATCTAGAACAGCCACAATAAAAGGTAAAGGTAAACGTTCCCCCGCACATGCGTGCTAGTCATTTCCAACTCTAGGGGCCGGTGCTCATCTCCGTTTCAAAGCCGAAGAGCCAGCGTTTGTCCGAGGACATCTCCATGGTCATGTGGCCGGCATGACTAGACGCCAAAGGTGCACGGAACGCTGTTACCTTCCCACCGGAGTGGTCCCTATTTCTCTACTTGCATTTTTATGTGCTTTCGAACTGCTAGGTTGGCAGAAGCTGGGACGAGTAACAGGCGCTCACTCTGTTCCGCGGCACTCGGGATTCGACCCGCCAAACTGCCGACATTCAGATCGACAAGCTCAGTGTCCTAACCCACATTTAAATTTTTTTTAAAAAAAAATATTGCTCAATTTAACTTCAGATATTTATATATTAATTAAAAGCAATTTTTCTCATCCTGCTGCCTGCTAAACATGTTGGAATTACCATATTTATTTATTTTATTTATTTATTTTAATTCCATTTATATCCCGCCCTTCTCCGAAGACTCAGGGCGGCTTACAAGCTTAGCAGTAGCCTTCATTCTATGTATATGCCTGCTTATTAGGGCATATTGAGAATTTTAGAAATGCTGATTCCATGTAGGTCAGGAACCTGCAAAAAGCTGGCAAAAAAGCAATTCATTAGAACAAGATGGAGACTGTAATTATTTGCTTCTGAAAGCTGTTGCCTATTTTTAACAATATTGCTCTAGCTATTCTTAAATTAGGAATCTAAAGACGGAGGAGTGTTGCAAATAATATTTTAAGCATAATGTGTTTAAAAGTGATTTTCTTCTCCATGCTTCATAGTCTCTGAAACAATGTAATTAATTATCTTGGTTAATTTCTGCCCTCAATAGGGTTTGGCTAATTTGTTATCTCAATTTAATCATTTGTGGATCATAAACCACACCGTTGGCTAAGATGGCATTGCTTATCACTAGTTTACTGTTCCTTTTAAAGGAGACCCTCATTAAGAGACGAGTTCTTTATTCAAGTAATTGATTAATTAAATGTTTTGTAATTGAATGATCACATTCATTTATAGTATATGGTGCTTGGGAAGTATATTGTGTTTCCGAATTTGAAAGGTGTAAAGATGTCCTCGCAGGATTACTAACAGTGGAAAAAGTTTAATAGCATTTGTTAGTCTTTGCACGATTGTCAACAAAATATTTAATTGTGAAGGCTGCAGACTTATTCAGAAGAAGGGAATGGGCTTATAGGAATTCTGAAAACTCAACTATTTTCCCAGAATATATTAGAGTAGACTCCTCTTCCTTCTCACCTTTTATTTATGCCCTCACCACTTTTATCTGTGACACATGGAAAAAGGTGGACCTTTATGATGTCCTAACCACCATCTTTCCTATTTCCACCATCCGTTATGGGGCCTCTGATTGGAGAATAAATTTACCTTCATATATTTCTTTGGTGATTGTCATAATGATTGGCTCCAAGGTGAGAGAAATCAAAGGGACTTTTTCTGCCATCATCTATAAATTGTAATGTGTTCCATAGCAAGCATTTACTGCTGGGTGTATAAAGCTTATGACTTCATTCATTTTTTATAATATTTTATTAATATTCTATTTTTACAAACCAGAAGTGCTTAATAAACAACGTGTTGTCTGGGTCCATTTTTTACTCAACAATACACATTACATTCCTAATCTCTACCCCTTTTTTTCCGGCCAATGATAAACTACATCCCATGTTTAAAATTCTTCTATGTCTTCTTTTTCTTTATCTTTATCTTTCAATATCGATATGTTCATTTCTACACAGTCCGGTGTTTTCTTGATCATCTCTTCTTCAGAAAGTGTTTCTTCATTTTTCCAGCACTAAACAAATACAATTCTTACATACAACATTAAGTATATACTTCCTCATCATATTTTTCTAATATTATGCCTAATAAAAATAGTTCCAGTTTATAACATCTTTTCAAACCAACTCGTATCTCAATTGTGTTTGCAATTGAGGCCATCTTATTAAACCAATACCCTCTTCTTCCAACTCATATTTCAATTTTGATTTCCCTTCAATATTCAAAATACCTTTATAGGTTACAATTTTCTCAAAATTAATTAGGTTTGGGTGAGCAAAGGCTTCATTTTGTTCTGCACATTCCTTTTGGAAAGATCAAATAATAATAGAATTGGTTGGACACCAGATCTATTTCCAATACTGAGGCATTTTTTTTAATTAAGAATCAGAAATGGAATTGTAGCGGAAGATGGTTTCAGTCTTCATGAATCGTTGGTGTAGAATGATAAGATAGAGCAGGGGTATCAAACTCAATTTCATTGAGGGCCACGTCAGCATTGCGGTTGCCCTCAGGGGGCCAGGTGGGTATGGCCAGGGTGGGTGTGGCCTACTGGGTGGGCATGGCTAGAGTGCGTATGGCCTACTGGGTGGGCATGGCCAGCTCTACATCGTTGGCATCAAGGGTGCCTATGGGGGCCTGGGCAGGAGTGGGACAGATCAGAGGGTCTCTGGCAAGAGGAGGGTCTCTGGGCCAGGGCCAAGGCAGTGGGGGCCGTTCCCTCACTGTTTCCAGGATGGAAACCACTTGGCGGGCCGGATCTGGCCCCCGGGCCTTGTGTTTGACATGTCTGAGATAGATGATCAGAACCTTTGAATAAATAGGATAAATTAATCTGGTGGTTCTCAACCTTTCCTTTAGATAGACCACTGTACTATAATTGATTACTTCTGTGGGCTGCCTTTGAAGAAGAGGCAGAGCCTGGGGGCGGAGTTAAGAGAGTTATCAGTGTGGAGTCCTTATGTTGCCAAAAATGATCCAAGTCCAGGCCCCTTGAATTCCATTGACTCTTATCTGGTGCCAGTTTAGTGTTGACCATTATTAGTTGACTACATTCTTGTGTATAAAGGTAAAGGTAAAGGTTCCCCCGCACATGCGTGCTAGTCGTTTCCGACTCTAGGGGCCGGTGCTCATCTCCGTTTCAAAGCCAAAGAGCCAGCGCTTGTCCGAGGACGTCTCCATGGTCATGTGGCTGGCATGACTAGATGCCAAAGGCGCACGGAACGCTGTTACCTTCCCACCGTAGTGGTCCCTATTTTTCTACTTGCATTTTTATGTGCTTTCGAACTGCTAGGTTGGCAGAAGCTGGGATGAGTAACAGGCGCTCACTCTGTTATGCGGCACTCGGGATTTGACTCGCCAAACTGCCAACCTTCTGATTGACAAGCTCAGCGTCCTAACCCACTGAGCCACCGCGTCCCTTGTGTGTAGGCATGAGTAATAAATCATCTTAACTGGAACTTAACATGTGGTCCTGATTCTTCATGCCTGACACTAACACGTAAGCCATTTTAAGCATTTAACATAATCTATAACTGTGCAGGGTCAACATTTATGTATCAGAAGATAATAAATTAGTAGTAATCAATATTCTTTATTATGCTCACAAAACATAAGACAAGGATATGGCAGACGTGCTAGTCTTTAAATTCACAAATTATCTCTACACAAGGATTTTTATGAAGCAAATGACATGGTGAATAATAATTCAGTGTTGAATATGATACGTATGAGGTATGCTGGTTTATATTCTATTACTAAATTACTATGTTATGTTAATATTGTCTCCTTTCCTTGGGATACTTTATGGATCACTGATTGGGAACAGCTGTTTTAATCTCAGAGAATAAAAATATCACAAATTAGATTTAAGAGGCACCTCCACTGTTTTCTCTGTGAAAATTCAGAGATACTTTATTAAATTAATCTTGAAGAATGTTGAAGAGGTTTTCCTTGTCAAGTTAACTTTTGATAGTTCTCCAAAGATGGCACGAGCTTTTCAGGAGCAGAATCTTGAAAGAAAAATGAACAGTTGAGTATTTTCAATGTGGTTAATTTACTTGAGATACACAACAGCCTTGCAAGGGATGCTTCTGGTGATATACATTATGTTTATGTGTATATTACATATATTCACTTACGTATGGGTATGTACAACTTTCAAAGCAGTTTCCAAAATGTTCAACAAAAACAAACAACATAAAAATCGCACTGAATTAAAAAAAGGGGTTATAGAAAAGCAAATGTAAAAATACTTATTTCTCCAGCAGAGAGGATCTGTGAGAAAGGATCTTAAACCAATCTAAAATATTGAACAGTATATAAATTTCAGTGTACTGCAACAAATTTCAGAAGGGCGAACATTTATGGCATCAGAATATGGAATGACATGAAAAAAGAGTTTCTGAGTTGATTAGGGAAGATCACCAGATATCTGAACAGGCAAAAAAGGACACAGACAATCGGAAAGGAGAACACACAAAAACACTAACTTTGGCTTCTGTGACAAAATTTTCAATGAAAAAACTACTAGAAGAGATAAATAGCTCTACAAGTATGGGAAATTAATTTTTCCAGCATCAGATTGGTTCTTCAAAGCAGGCATGTGCTAGAGCTGGTTGGAAGGCAGAAGCTTTCAATATATAATTGATTAAAATCTTGTCAGTTTCAGGCAGCGGCCCAAGCTGGTAGAGGATACTAATCAACAAATCAGTCACGAACTGGAGAAAATCTGCTCAGCTTGTAGATCAGGCATGTCAAACTGCGAGCCCGTGGGCCAGATGCATCACGCCAAAACTGCGCCCACCCCATTGCTGGCAATTGGGAAAAAGTTGCAATACATCGTGCAACGTCATGGGACATTGCAAGTTTGACATGCCTGTTGTAGATTCTCAAAAGGCCAGGCAGTATTTGATTTTGTGACTGTGCCTGCCAGACAGAGGACATGAGGACATAAAGGAGGACATGTCTTCCTTTTCTGGATGTCTGATAACCCTACTTATGCAACAAATCCTTGAATAATTGGCACCATAGCTAATTGTAGCTCTTTCTTGCAACTTAAATGCACTGAGGGGTGTAGATTGTAGCCTGTGAATACTGTATTTGTTAGAGGTGAATCCCATGGATTGAGTTCAAATAAGCTGATTTCATCATTTGTCAGGCGTGAAAGATCAGACACATATGTAAAGGTCCAACTAAAATGATTTATAGATTTATTGCTAAAAGCATATGCACAGGAAATCTTCTCAGTTAATAGTTGACACTTTCTAACTCCACCCCAGGCCCTGCCATTCAAGCCAACATCATTGTTTACTTTGAATGCAACCATTTTCTTTTTTAAAGCATGTGTTGTGATTCAGCATCAGGCTGTGGTTCCAGCAGCTGAGTCGGATGATTCTGAAGAGGAGGAGGAGGAGGGGTTTGGAGATCCTTTGGGGTCAGAGGAAGGTTCTGATGCACTGCAGGACTATCAGCCTGTCCCCTCCCATCTTGTTCTTCATCAGACTCAGCTGTGTGAGCACGAGGGATTGGAAGAAGACGATCCACGGCTGGCTTTGTTCAGGGACACTAGGAGCAGGAGGCAATCTAGCAGAGCAGAACAGAGGAAGGCAATGAGGCAACTCAGTAGAAGGCAATGAGAAGCCACGCCTTGGGACTGCTGATAAAAGGGGAAGGTGTGGGAGGTGCTGGTTGCTGAAGGCAACCGTTTGAAGATCTTCTGCTAGAGTCCTGGTCTGTTATTCTTGTTTAACTCTTGTTTCAACTTTTGGGTTAACTCTTGAACTTTTTATTTAACTTTTGTTTGAACTCTTTGTAAATAAATTTGGTTGGTTTTTTTCCAGCCTGTTGACTATAAAAAGGGGTTGTCCCTGACATTTAAACAGGGCCGGTCGTAGGCTGGAACAGAACAGCATGGTTTAGAGCTACGCATGTTTTGAATACATCTGATTAAAGCTTATTCAGAGGAGCTGAATACGATATGATGTGGATGAACATGGGAACTGGGTCAATGTTTATTTTATCCAAACAAAACACAAAACACAAACACCTCGGGGGTTCAGTTGGTTTTTCAAAACCCACTTGATGTGTTTGTGTTGGATGATCAAGTAGCTGTAGCTCTTCCATTATTGTAGTTATCTTTATTGCTGGAATAAAGGGGCCTCTAAAACACAGCAATAGCACCAATTATTGCAACTGCATCTCTTAAAACAGATTTGCAGATGCTGAGATTTCTGCTTTTTTAAAAAATCAACTTGCATTGACTCGAGTCACGGTAGCTGAAGAATTTATTATTAGGGCTTAAAAATTGCCAGGAATCACTAGAGTTGTAGCATTAACAAGACAGCAGGAGGCAACCTGTTTTGTTCTAAGTTGTGCTCCAGAATATGCAAGTAATTTGGGTGTTGTAATAGGTGTCAACCGATTCAAATGCTTATAAGCAGCAACATTGATAGGTCGTGTGCTGACTGAGGAACTGAGAAAAGTAAGTCTTTTGATTGTTCCAAAGAAGTCACATATTGGGAAGTTTTCTTCAATTTAGCTTCTGTTAAAAAATAAAGGTAAAGGTTCCCCCGCACATGCGTGCTAGTCGTTTCCGACTCTAGGGGCCGGTGCTCATCTCCGTTTCAAAGCCGAAGAGCCAGCGCTTGTCCGAGGACGTCTCCGTGGTCACGTGGCCGGCATGACTAGACGCCAAAGGCGCACGGAACGCTGTTACCTTCCCACCGTAGCAGTCCCTATTTTTCTACTTGCATTTTTTACGTGCTTTCGAACTGCTAGGTTGGCAGAAGCTGGGACGAGTAACAGGCGCTCACTCTGCTACGCGGCACTCGGGATTCGACCCGCCAAACTGCCGACCTTCTGATCGACAAGCTCAGCGTCCTAACCCACTGAACCATTTAGCATTAAATCCTTCTTTGTCTTCATCCAGACATGACTCTGGAGATTCTCAATCATCCAAGTCACGGTTGTGTCCCAAAAGTGCTTTTTCAAAAGGCAACTGGACTTCCTTTGTTTTTCTTTGAAGACATTTGCTTCTCATTCAAAAAGCTTCTTCAGTTCTGACTTGAACTGAAGAAGCTTCTTGGGTGAGAAGTGGAACATCTTCAAGGAATAACAAAATCCAGTTGCCTTCTGGAAAAAGCACCTTTGGTTCACCCAGGTATGTGTGTCTTATTTGTTCACGTGATAAACTCCACTTTAATATCGTTGAATACTTTACTGCAGCGGGTCACAAAAATTGAAAGGGATGGTTTTTAAATCAGCTTTGTTCAACTTCCTACTGTCCAGGATTTCAGCTCCTACTAGGAGAACAATGCTGAGAAGCTACACAAAATAATCCTTCACATCGTCCCACCTTCTGATGTCAACAAGCTGTCACTATTCTTTGCAGTCAGTTTCTGATACCCTTTGATTGAACTGTCACCAGGAAGGTAGGTAGGTAAGTAGGTAGAACTATGAGATCAACATAATCACTCAGAAGTGTTGAGGCTGAACGTTTTCTATGCCAGGACTCCAAATTTGCCATTTTTCTTTTTTCTTTCAAATCTTGCGTTGGAGGTTTTACAAATGATTTAGAGTACAGATGGGCATTTGTCCATCAATAGGATGTTGCATGAACCGTTGTCTTAAAATATAGGTTAGATTATAGCAGGTGTGTGGTTTCTGAGAGAATGTTTTATTGTGTGGGTTGTTCAAATGTCTCTTAATGTATTTTGTGGTGGACATGCTGGATGTGTAATGGGTAGATGATGTCATTAACTGTAGGTAACTAGTTTTTATACAGCTGGTCCTTGACTTACAACAGTTCGTTTAGTGACTGTTTGAAATTACAACGGCACTGAAAAAGTGACTTTTGACTGTTTTTCACACTTACAATCGTTGCAGCATCCCCAGGGTCATGTCATCAAAATAAGGATGCTTGGCAACTGACTCATATTTATGATGGATGCAGTGTCCTACGGTCATGTGATCCCCTTTTGCAACCTTCTGACAAGCAAAATCAATGGAGAGGCCAGAGTCAATTAATAACCATGCTACTAACTTAACAACTGCAGTGATTCACTTAACAACCGTGGCAATCTATCATTGGATTAATTTATGTTCTGTCCCAGCCTAGGTGAGTCCTTGTTATGCTCACAAGGAGAAACCCCTCTTCCAAGAAACAGGCAGGAACCGCAGGAAAAAACCAATCCCCTTTTATTCTCACAGACCTGAGTCAATGTCCAAGGCAAACAAACACAGTCCACAGAAAATTGATCCTGAACATGAAATGGTTGCCTTTGGCAACCAGCACCTCCCACACCTTCCCTTTTATAATTCAGCCCAGGCGTGGCTTCCTAATGCTTTCTCCTTTGCCTTTGGAGCCACCCCTTTGCATTCCTCTGTCCTACTCGCTTCTCTTGTCTGCACTTTTGTGCATCCTGGATTTGTCCCAACTGTTCTTCATCACTGTCCAACTCAGGCTCCCAGCACAGCTGTGTCTCAGCCTGAGCGTGAGTAGAGGGGCCAGGCTCCTCATGCGACTGTAAGACTTGGAGCTCCTCAGAGCTTTCCTCTGACTCTGATGACACTCCAGGCCCCTCCTCCTCCTCATCTGATTCCTCAAACTCAGCTGCCGGATTTGTTGGCCAGTGAGGAATCACAACAATTCAATGGATTTATTTGGTTGATATAGTTAAGCATCCTGCCTCAGTTAAAAATACCTTAATCAATATACAACATTGTATTCTGAATGTTTGGTTTATGGGACTTCAGTAGAAAGCCGAATAAAACACACTGATAATTTCTCAAAGGTTGATTGAGTGGACCTCTTATTTCCAGTCTTCTCTGAAAAGAGAGTGGGGTTGTACCCCCTAATAAGACTGGTGCAATTAATCAGTGAATAATTGGGTGCCTCTTTATCTGTTCTTTCTCGTTTAATCTACGGGTTAATCTGTTGGACTGCTGCTGGTTATAAATACCCAAGTTAAGCCTCGGACAAGCGCTGGCTCTTCGGCTTTGAAACGGAGATGAGCACCGGCCCCTAGAGTTGGAAATGACTAGCACGCATGTGGGGGAGAAACTTTACCTTTACCTTTTAGAAACTCTAGGCTGATTCCTCCTTTGACTCCACCCTCAGATTTTGCCATTCCTTCTCCTACGCATATTCAGTTTCTGAAATCACACTTCTTGTAAATACCTTAAAAATTAATTTTTGTCTTCCAGAGCTGAGTGTATTTCTCAGGGATACAATAAAGCCACTTCCAGCTAAAGCTCCTCTCATCTTTAAATTTAGAAACTGTATCCTTATCTCACCAGCGTCCCCGTTGCTTCTGCCAATTCCAGATGGTTTTGTTTGCACTGTTCTTGCCAGCTGTACTTAATTCCATACATAAGCAATTGCTGTTTACATAGCAACTATACTATTCAGTATCCATGAAGTTGTGTCATCTTCAGGGAAATGATCACACACAATATAATATTCAACAATCAACCCTCCTCCTGAAACCTTTAGCTTCAGCTGAAAATAGACGATGCTTTCAAAGACGGTTAAGGTGCTAAAATTGCAGAAAACGGCAATGTAACATTGCCATCTTAAGGCCTTTTGATAAATGTGAACCAGATATCAATTGTCACCTTCAAATATTATTTTAGTACCATGCCAGCTAATTATTGTCAATCTACATTCGGGTAAAACTCTCATGCCTCTAACCCTTAGCTGGGCAAAACGGTGCAAAATAGAACAAAATGTTTTGTATTAAGGCACTTTATATGGGCTAATTTACAGAATGCTTCCAAAATCTGGAATCCGTGACTTCTGTGGAATTGGCAGAAAATTAACAAATCTTCCTAGGAAATAGTGATCCAAAAGAAATTGAGCATATCTGGTTTCTCCACTGATCTAACCTTAGAATTAGATCTATACCCTGGCCAGGGGTAGGCAACCTTGGCTCTTTTATGACTCGTGGACTTCAACTCCCAGAATTCCTGAGCCAGCATGGCTCAGCTTGGAAACCTCTCCCTTTCCCCTCAGCGTGGCTGGCTCAGGAATTCTGGGAGTTGAAGTCCACGAGTCATAAAAGAGCCAAGGTTGCCTACCCCTGACCTAGGCAAAGGGTCATAGACATGTATTTTATTTTGTATTGCTCCGTTATTTGGCTATTTTACAAATACCTTAAGGGAGGAAACATATGCAATACGGTTTCCTTCTCTTGCTTTCCCCACCATAACAATCCAGTGAGGTGAGGTGGGTCTAAGAGAGAATGACTGGCCCCAAATCACTCAACTGGATTCCATGGCTAAGGCAGGACTTGAACTCATGTTTTTTTTCGCTTTCTAGCCTGGTGCCTTAACCACTAAACCCAACAGAAATTGTTGTTTTTTTCTCACAATAAAACTAGAATAACCAAACTGTAGTGTCTAAAACAGCCTCGTATTGATATAAGAACACAGTTCCTCTAGAAGATGGCCATGCTGAGTCTGAGGGAGGGGTCAAACATGTCATCAGTCTGGAGCCCCTTCATACTCACAAGAGATCTAAGTCCAACCCACCTTGAATTTTGTTGACTCTGATCTACCGCCAATTTGCTAATTCAGATTCTGGCAGAGAGTGATAGCTTGCAATAAATCTGTAGCCATTTGAACCACTGAAGTTACAACCGGATGGGAAAAAAGTGACTTAGGGCCGTTTTTCACACTTATGACTGTTGCAGCATCCCCCATGGTCACATGATCAAAATTCAGATGCTTGGCAAGTGACTCCTATTTCTGACGGTTGCAGGGTCCCCTTTTATGACCTTCTGAACAGCAAAGTCAATGGGGGAAGCCACATTCAACCGAACGTCCGTGTGACCAACTGAACATCTGCGGCGATTCCCTTAACAACGGTGGCAAGAAAAGTCATAAAATGGGGCAAAACTCACTTGACAAATGTGTCACTCAGCAATGGAAATCTTGGCCTCGATTGTCGTTGTAGGTTGAGGACTACCGGTACAACGTTTGAGTGGCTGTTTGCGCTGCTTGCTGTTAATGGTAGATCGACAACGGCTTGGGAGCTAAGGAAAATATCAGAAAGATTGGTTGTCTCCTCTGTTTTGGGTCAGTTTTTAGGTTTGTGAGGCCGTTGATAAAAGGTGAAGGTAAAGGTTTCCGTTATCCAGTCATATCCGACTGTAGGGGGCAGTGCTCATCTCCGTTTCTTAACCGAGAGAGCCAGCATTGTCCGAAGACTGGTGATGTGACTGGCATGAGACCACTGGTGGGATTCAGCCGGTTCGCACCACTTTGGCAAAACCGGTAGCTATTTTGTTTTTGTTGCCCAGGCCCAGAATGGACTTCTGGAAGCGGCATCCACACAGACAACCGATTGTTCACATATTTGAATCCCACCACTGGTTGTAATTCCCTGCATTTGCTAATCCGAAGTGGACTTTGGACATAGCCACACTGAAATCTACTGTCTGGGTTCAAACCACGTTTCCTATGCTTTAACCTGGTTGAAAACTGCGACGCCACGTTCTGCCCGGCAGTGATACCAGCAGTTCCTTTTCTGCATGAACCTTGTGCATTGTGCATATTGCTGTAGGCCAAGGGGTCTTCAAACGTGGCCCTTTTGTGACTTGTGGACTTCCAACTCCCAGAATTCCTCAGCCGGCGTGCCTGGCTGGGGAATTCTGGGAATTGAAGTCCACAAGTCACAAAAGGGCCACGTTTGAAGACCCCTGCTGTCGGCCAACGGTTCTAAACTTACATTTACAGAGAGAAAGTCAACAGCAATAGAAAAAAAAACTTTGTAAAGGTTCAACTTGTCAACTCCACGGTGCCTAGCCACAGGGTGCTATTTTGATGTGGGCTAAGATTTCACTGGCAGATAATTCGGGAAGCCAGAATTTGTTGACCATCCCTGAAGCCAACGAGGAGCGAATTTACAGCCAGCCTGGTAGTCAAGAGCATCTCTTGGCAGGAGTTATTGAAGCAGGCAAGTTGCCTCCAGGGCCAGCCAACCTGTTAAACTGTACAACTGGAATTATGTCACTGTTGCAAGGAAATCTATCTGCACATTAAATGGGCGGTTGGGCCATGCGGGTGAAACTTTCGGCATGTGAAAATGGTTCCTAAATCACCCCGAAAAGCAATAGGCAAACACGCTCCCTCCGATAGGGATGAGTGAAATTTACTATTTGTCATTTGCACAGCGTGGCAGCATATTTCAAGAGTTGGCAGCATCTTCGAGTCATCTCCTACGCTTGGCTGTGATGTATGCATGATATTTTTGTCAAGCCGCTGATGCATTAGCTAGCTGAGATGAAATGTCGCGAAGTATAGAACTCATTTTACACGCAAGGTTGTTTTCTTCTTCTTCTTCTTCTTCTTTTTTTTCAATTCACCAGCAACGGGTGAACAAAATAAAATCCCGTCGAATGGACTCGCGGAATGAAATGTTCCACGCTGAGGGCTCTCTTTAATTCAGAAGGACAGAGTTGGAAAGGGGCCCGGGAGGTCTTCTAGTCCAACCCCCTGCTCAGACAGGAAACCTTATACCTTGTCAGACAAGTGGTTGTGCATTCATCCAGGTGAGTGGGGGGAAAAGGCTGGAAGTTGCTGCCTTCAACTTCAGCCGCACAGCTCCGAAACGGAAGCGTGTGTTGAAATGGCAAAGTCATGTGCAACCGTCAAGAGGCCTGTGGTTGTTGTGTCCTGCTTTCAGGTGTGAAAGCAGCCGTATCAATAAAGGGATTCAGTCATAAAAATGGACTGCCTTCTTCTGAAGGAAACAAGAAGAATAAAGAAGCAGAATAACAGAATTGGAAGGGACCTTGGAGATCTTCTAGTCCGCCCGCTGCTTGAGCAGGAATCCCTATACTATTTCAGACAAATGGCTGTCCAATCTCTTCTTAAACACTTCCAGTGTTGGAGCACCCACAACTTCTGGAGGCAAGTCGTTCCATTGGTTAAATCTTCTCATTGTTAGGAAGTTTCTCCTTAGTTCCAGGTTGCTTCTCTCCATGATTGGGTTCCATCCGTTGCTTCTTGTCCTGCCCTCTGGTGCTTTGGAGAATAGATTGACAGCAAACAGATGACATCCATGTATGGGGAGCCCCTCAGATAACGAGAAGGGTGGTGTTATAATAATAATAAAGTTGGAAAGGACCTTGGAAGTCATCTAGTCCAACCCTCTGCTCAGGCAGGAAACCCTATACCATTTCAGACAAATGGCTGTCCAGTCTCTTCTTAAAAACTTCCAGTGTTGGAGCACCCACATCTTCTGGAGGCAGGTTGTTCCACTGGTTAATTATTCTAACTGTCAGGAAGTTCCTCCTTAGTTCTAGGTTGCTTCTCTCCTTGATTAGTTTCCATCCGTTATAAATCTGGTAAATGGACCCATAAATAAATACATTTCTTAAAACAGACCAAAGAACTCTGTTTGAACTTATCTTGGCTGTAGAAGACATAGACATCAAAGGCTTCTGGAATGGGACACGCAAGACCGTTGGGAAAGATATTCCATACTAGCTGGGTTCGTGTTGTCACTCTGTGTTTGCCGTTGGAGTTTTTGTCATCACAGCCCATTCTTCAAAAAAAAAAAATTTTGCTAAACAATCTATACCATCATCCTCGGAAACAATCACTTTTCATTTAGGGACCCTAAGTTTTCTTACAATGAGCAAGGATAACGTTTGAAGGCCACCTCACTCATCTAATGAACGGACTAGTCAGGTATCCCTTTACGACCGTTTTTCACATTTAGGACTGTTACAGCATCCCCAGGGTCATATGATCAGAATTCAGACGCATGGCAACTGACTCCTACTTATGACGGTTGCAGTGTCCCGGGGTCACGTGATCTTCTTTTGTGACCTTCTGACCCACAAGATCAATGGGGAAGCCAGATTCCCTTAACAACCAGGTTACTAACTGAACGACTGCAGTGATGCACTTGAGTGCCCGTGTCAAAAAAGTCATAAAATGGGGGCCAAACCTATTTAAATAACTGTCTTGCTTAGCAACAGAAATTTGGGGCTCAACTGTGAGCGTAGATTGTGGTCTCCCTGTATTATAGTTCAAGGTAGATCTTGACAATTGAATGTTACGCAACAAACACTTGACTTAACACTTGAAGTTTTATTTGTTAGAGACAGCATTAGGTGTGGCTTAAGGAGAATTTTGTCGTAATGACAAACGTTGTCACACAGAGAGAGCCTGCCCAGATAACTCTGAAAACTTTAGTGCTGTGTCAGAATTTTATTTTTTTAATGCCCATGTCTCCCAAACATTGCCTTTCATCCCTAAAAATGCACTCCAGTACATTGAAGTGACTTAATTATGTTTACGAATGGCTCTTTTGCGGTTAAGAGGTAATTTGGAAGTATCTCTCTGAAATGAATTTACCTAGCACTTTTTTTTTGACACAGAAAATAAATCATTTTTCAGGAATGAAATTTATCCTCAGCTTGCTAAATTCCCAGGCCCCAGATGACTTTGGCTAGATTAAAAACTTACCTGAAATCTGCCTAGTCGTTAAAGTTAATTCAAGGAAAGGCAACGGATAAAGGGCAAAGAACTGAGTTTTAAAATTCCTGCGCCACAGTTGATTGCAAAGCTTGTGACGGAGCATTGCATTCCGTTCGGACTTTTCACAGGTTGCAACAGGATCTGTGTTGTGAATGTTCCTTTTCTGCTCCAGTGCAATGACACAACAGATAATCGTGTACAGGTAGTCCTCAACTTACAATGGTTCATTTTTTTATTTTTTATTTTAATTCCATTTATATCCCGCCCTTCTCCGAAGACTCAGGGCGGCTTACAAGCTTAGCAGTAGCCTTCATTCTATGTATATGCCTGCTTATTAGGGCTTTCACACACACCCCAAGCGGCATTATTACAAAGTCAGCTTAATTGCCCCCAACAATCTGGGTCCTCATTTAGTGACCATTCAAAGTTACAACGACACTGAAAAAAGTGGCTTGTGTTTTTTTCCTTTTTTGTGTGTGTCTTCTTATGGCCTCTGTTATTTCTTTCCATCATTGTTATTTTTTCCCACTAACACAAAGTTTCCGGAATTTTTCGGAAGGTTATTTCCTTCCAAATATTGAATCATTTTCTCTCTTGGAATTTCTTCTGTATCATAAAGGTTTTTTTTTGTAGCATTCTTTAATTATCTTTGTTATTTCTTGGTTTTAAAATTTTTCATCTACTAATTTGTTTATCATTTTCTTCTCCTTCTCTCTTTTTTTTAAGTATATAAGCTAACCATCTTCCTGGTTTATTTGTATTTTCAAAAAAAAAAAAAAGTTTTGTTTTGCTCTTTTTTATTGGCTGTGCCAGTTTTTCTGAGGCCCAACAAATGTAGTTTATCTTTTGTTATTTCCATTTCTCTTTTCAAGGTCTTTCTTGAAAGACCTTGAAGCATCCCCAGAGTCATGTGATCAAAATCCGGATGTTTGACAACTGACTCATACTTATGACGGTTGCAGTGTCCCAGGGTCATGTGATTCCCCCCCATCAAAGTCAGTGGGGAAGCCAGATTCACTTAACAACCAGGTTACGAACTTAACACCTGCAGTGATTCACTTAACAACTGCGACAAGGAAGGCCGTAAAATGGGGCAAAGCTCATTTATAACAAATGTTTCCTTTAGCAATGTACATTTGGGGCTAAATTGGGTGAGTCAAAGATATAATAACATGATAAGTATGGCAGGCCTGTAAAGATGGACTTCTCTTACAAAATGTCTTTGTGTTCTGGTGAAGCTTAGGATCTTTGAGGGAAGAAAAGATGGGACTTAAGAAACGAAACCCAGAAAACTGCTGCTGGTTTAGGCCCCATTTCGACTCCGCTTTGAAAAACCTACATTTCAGGAAAGGAGAGAAAATGTATCTCCCCTTCTCCTTATTCCATCTGAGCTTTGGGATTTGGGGGTCAGCTTTGAGAATATATTTGGGACGCGGTGGCTCAGTGGGTTAGGATGCTGAGCTTGTTGATCAGAAGGTCGGCAGTTTGGCGGGTCGAATCCCGAGTGTCGCGTAACAGAGTGAGTGCCTGTTACTTGTCCCAGCTTCTGCCAGCCTAGCAGTTCGAAAGGACGTAAAAATGCAAGTAGAAAAATAGGGACCACTACGGTGGGAAGGTAACAGCGCTCCGTGCGCCTTTGGCGTCTAGTCATGCCGGCCACATGACCACGGAGACGTCCTCGGACAAGCGCTGGCTCTTCGGCTTTGAAACGGAGATGAGCACCGGCCCCTAGAGTCGGAAACGACTAGCACACATGTACGGGGAAACCTTTACCTTACTTTTTTACCTTTGAGAATATAGCATGCCTGTGGATGCTTATGTCGATTAGAAAACTGTTGCCTAGAAAAAGGCGTAAATCTGCTCCTAGTTCAAGACCTTTAATGTTCTTAAGGGTTAAGCATTGTTTTGATGAGGTTGTTGAATTTGCTGGAGTCCCAAGGTAAACGTAAGCATGCCTGGTGCTTGCCAGGCGGTCATTTATTGGATAATGTTCTCACTAAATCCATTGGATAACTTTTCCAAGGAGGTCTCTTTGAAAGCCGACTGTTAGTGGTCAGTAGAAATATGCATGAATAATAATAAACCTTTATTGTCAAAGTACAACATGTGTACATTGAGATTAGCTGAGCCTCCCCCCGTGCTCTCTCCCCCCAACACACAGTGACAACAAACCCTCCATCCCACCACACTATGTTAACCAACTACACCACACACCGGCCTCCCAAGTCAATTCTGCATAAGATTATGTCCCATTTAAAAGCCTAACAGCCCACGGATAAAAGCTATTTTTCAGCCTGTTGGTATGGCTGGCTATATTCCTATATCTCCTACCGGATGGTAGGAGAGTAAAGAGATACCGTCCAGGGTGTGAGTCATCCCTGAGAATCTTCCTCACTCTTCCAAGGCTGCGAGCCCTGGCGATGTCATCCAGTGGTGTCAGGGAACAGCCCACAATGTCTTGTGCTGTGCTCACCACCCTCTGTAATACTTTCCTATCCGCGGCTGTCAGACCAGCATACCAAACCACAATACCATACGAGAGGACGCTCTCTATCGTAGACCGGTAAAAGAGGGTCATTAGCTGAAGGTGATGAAGGTGAGCATCCAGTTGAATAGAGTTGACCGTTGAAGTAGAATGAAAAGAAGGTTACAGAATTATAGAATTACAGAATCGGGAGGTACCTTGGAGGCCTTCTTGTCCATGTCATCTAGGACATAGTTGTCCCAAAGGTGCTATTTCGAGAGGCAACTGGACTTGCTTTGTTTTTCCTTGAAGGCATTTCACTTCTCATCCAAGAGGCTTCCTCAGTTCTGACTAAATGGCGGGGAATGGAAGGATTTATAATCCTTGCAGTCATCTGGTCGTTAGCACTCTCTCTGAGAGTTCTTGAGCCCACTTGGAGGTTTATCTGTGCCCTCAGGGTCACCTGAATAGTACAAATGGGTGTGGAAACTTTTTGGAGTTCTTCTAGTTCAGGGATCTTCCAAATTGGCCCTTTTATGACTTGTGGACTTCAACTGCCAGAGCACGCTGGCTGAGGAATTCTGGGAGTTGAAGTCCACAAGTCATAAAAGGGCCAAGTTTGAAGACCCCTGTTCTAGTCCAGCCCTCTGCTCAGGCAGGAAACCCTATACCAAGCGTAGGCAACCTTGGCCCTTTTTTATGACTCGTGGACTTCAAATCCCAGAATTCCTGAGCCAGCCAAGCTGAGGGGAAAGGGAGAGGTTTCCAAGCTGAGCCATGCAGTATACTACCCCTGCCCTATACTATTTCAGACAAATGGCTGTCCAGTCTCTTCTTAAAAAGCTCCAGTGATGGAGCATTCCACAACTTCTGGAGGCAACCGTTCCATTGGTTAATTGTTATCATTGTCAAGGAAGTTCCTCCTTAGTTCTAAGTTGTATCTCTCTTTAATGATCTTCCATCTTGCTTCAGGTGTTTTGAAGAATAGGTTGACCTCCTCTTCTTTGTAACAGCCTCTCAAATATTGGAAGACTGCTCTCATGCCACCCCTAGTTCTTGTCTACACTAGATTAAACATACCAAGTTCCCGAGTCGTTCATCGTATGGTTTAGCCTCCAGTCCCCTGATCATCTTTGTTGTTTTTCTCTGCACTCTTTGTAGACTCTCAACATCTTTTTTGTATTGTGGTGACCAGAACCAGATGCAGTATTCTAAGTGTGGTCTTACCAGTGCAGTCTTATCTTGATGCTACTATCCTATTCCAGTTTATTCAAGGGCATTGAATCAAACTGCTAGCATGATCAGAATCCTATAGAGCCGTGGTGGCACAGTGGTTAGAACACAGCATTGCAAGCCGACTCTGCCAGCTGTCAGCAGTTCAATCCTGGCTGGCTCAAGATTGACTCAGCCTTCCATCCTTCCAAGGTCGGCAAAATGAGGACCAAAATTATGGGGGGAATATGGTGACTCTGTAAACCGCTGAGGACTGTAAAACACTATGAAGTGGTATATAAGTCTAAATGCTACTGCTATTGCTATTGCTGTCTGTCTGTCTCTGTGTTGACATGTACTATGTGCTGTATATGTGTGTGAGATAAGAGTTAGGATGAGATAAGAGTTATTTAATATAAACATACGAAGAGGAAAAATCTCGTTTTGGGTGGCTTATCTTTGGCTGCAAGGAACGAGAGGCATTAAAAGAGACATTAAAGAAAGGAAAAAACGATGTTTTATGCTATTCCCCCCCCACCCCCGAATTTCCATTAAATATCCTCGCTTTTATACACTCTTGAGATGGCTTTGTTCAAAGATGTAATGTGTTCTTAGGAGGAGGGGGAAAAACAACAACAACCTACACATCTTCCTTGTCAACGGTGGTGCATCTGGAGCTGAAGTGCTAATTAGGAAATCCAGGGGTGTTGGGTGTTCTTCGTTACCCTTTTGAAATGTAATGACACTCAGCTTTGACACTCGGTTTCGACTGAAAGGTCTGTGCATTATGTTGCTAAGTGGTTTTTATACACATTTTCCTGGCTCAGCCCTGGATGGATAATGGGGAAAAAAAATCCATTTGTTTTACGGCCTCCATAGTTTTGAAAGCAGATATGGTTGAAATAAGGATAGCAGAGTTTTTTTTTAATTAGACAGCAAGTCTTATAAGAACATAGAAGATTTAATAACAGATCTGGCAGGGACACTGGAGGTCTTGCAGCCCAACACCCTGCTCAAGCAGAAGACCTCACCGTTTCAGAGAAATGGCTGTCCCATCTCTTCTTGAAAACTTCCAGTGATTTAGCACCCACAACTTCTGGAGGCAGGTTGTTCCACTGGTTAATTGTTCTAACTGTTAGGAAATTTCTCCTTAGTTCTAGGTTGCTTCTCTCCTTGATTAGTTCCCAACCGTTGCTTCTTGTTCTGCGTACAGGCGGTTTGGAGAATAGCTTGACAGCAAACAGATGACATCCATGGGACCACGAGCCCCTAAGATAACGAAAAGGGTGGTGTATAAATCTGATCATGGATCCATAAATGCATTTCTTAAAACAGGCCAAAGATCTCTGAACTTATTTTGGGCTGCAAAAAACATAGACATCAAAGTTTTAGTGGGTGTGACATACAAGGCTGCTGGAGGAGATGTTCCACACCAGCTGGGTTTATGTTGTCACTCTGTGTGTGTCGTTGGAGGTTTTGTAACCACAGCCCATTCTTCAAAAAAAAAATGTTTTATGCTAAATGGATTGTACCATCATCCTTGGAAATAATCACTTTTCATTTAGGGACCCTGTGTTTTCTATTGTTGTCCAGTCTCTTTTTGAAAGCCTCCAGTGATGGGGCACCCACAACTTCTGGAGGCAAGGTAGTCCATTGCTTGATTGCTACTCGGATTCCTAGTAGACAATCACTTCAATATGAGCCAGCCGTGTGCTGCAGCTGCCCAAAATGCCAACACAGTGCTAGGCTGCATTAACAGAGGGATAGAATCAAGATCACGTGAAGTACTAATAACACTTTACAATGCCTTGGTAAGGCCACACCTGGAATACTGCATCCAGTGACATGGGTGAGCTCCTGTCCTCACCTCAGCTCCTGACAGCCTAACAGTTTGAAAGACTCCTTTTTTTATTCCTAGGGGAAGTTATTATACTGCACGTGAGATTAAAAAAAAAGCACGATAAGAAGAAAAAATGAAAAGGAAGTAAACACAGAGCTTTAATTATGCCAGCATCTTAGAAAGCGATCGAAATTCAGAATCTTTGAGGCAGCCATCAGAAGAAAATTAAAAGGTTGGCTGTTTGATGTTCTCTGCATTGGGTGGTTTTCTTATAAGTACATGGTTACCAAGCTAGGTAATGTCAACAAGAGGAGACTGATGTCTGCTCAGTGATTCTAGTAACTCAGATGTCTCCGTGGAAATAAGGAAGATCGAAGAATATTAAGGACTCAACAATTTAACCCTGAATTTACTCGAGTTTTCTACTCTTCAAAATTAAAAAAAAAGTATCAACCATAACGAGACATAATTTGTGGTTAGGTCTATCACCCTGAGTAAACTCTACAACTTTGCCAAACCATCATTTACTAAAGAAACTATAGAAATACATCATGGTAGCCTTTGTGGCAATAACGCTTGAAATATTAACTGATCAAAGAGGGATTCAACCGAGACATAAGGAGAACTTTTTCTGACAGTGAGAACAGCGGAACAGCTTACCTTTAGAAGTTGTGGGAGCTTCATCATTGGAGGCTTTCAAAAAAGAGATTGGACTACCA
The DNA here is from genome assembly GCF_947247035.1 of Vipera ursinii. NCBI lineage: Eukaryota > Metazoa > Chordata > Lepidosauria > Squamata > Viperidae > Vipera > Vipera ursinii. Next base: position 7,083,010 of record NC_139515.1, on the reverse strand, counting down.
TCTGTCAGAAATAGTGTAAGGTCTCCTGTTTGGGAGGGGGGGAATTGGGCTAGATGACCTACAAGCTCCCTTCAATCTCTGTTATTCCCTATTCTGTTCTATTCTATTCTATTCTATTCTATTCTATTCTATTCTATTCTATTCTATTCTATTCTATTCTATTCCTGTTCTGTTCTGTTCTATTCATATTCTGTTCTGTTCTGTTCTATTCTATTCTATTCTATTCTATTCTATTCTATTCTATTCTATTCTATTCTGTTCTGTTCTGTTCTGTTCTGTTCTATTCTATTCTATTCTATTCTGTTCTGTTCTGTTCTGTTCTGTTCTGTTCTGTTCTATTCTATTCTATTCTATTCTATTCTATTCTATTCTATTCTATTCTATTCTATTCTATTCTATTCTATTCTATTCTATTCTATTCTGTTCTGTTCTGTTCTGTTCTATTCTATTCTATTCCTGTTCTGTTCTGTTCTGTTCTATTCATATTCTGTTCTGTTCTATTCTATTCTATTCTATTCTATTCTATTCTATTCTATTCTATTCTATTCTATTCTATTCTATTCTATTCTGTTCTGTTCTGTTCTGTTCTATTCTATTCTATTCCTGTTCTGTTCTGTTCTGTTCTATTCATATTCTGTTCTATTCTATTCTATTCTATTCTATTCTATTCTATTCTATTCTATTCTATTCTATTCTATTCTATTCTATTCTATTCTATTCTATTCTGTTCATTCCAATATCTATTCTGTTCTGTTCTGTTCTGTTCTAGTTCTAGTTCTAGTTCTAGTTCTAGTTCTAGTTCTAGTTCTAGTTCTAGTTCTAATTTAATTCCTTTCCTTTCCTTTCCTTTCCTTTCCTTTCCTTTCCTTTCCTTTCCTTTCCTTTCCTTCTTTCCTTTCCTTTCCTTTCCTTTCCTTTCCTTTCCTTTCCTTTCCTTCTTTCCTTTCCTTTCCTTTCCTTTCCTTTCCTTTCCTTTCCTTTCCTTTCCTTTCCTTTCCTTTCCTTTCCTTTCCTTTCCTTTCCTTTCCTTTCCTTTCCTTTCCTTTCCTTTCCTTTCCTTTTTATTCTGTCCTGTCCTGTCCTGTCCTGTCCCGTCCCCTCCCCTCCCCTCCCCTCCCATCCCATCCTACCGTACCCTATTCTATATTCCAACACCTGTTGGCAGGTGTTGACCATTGCTTTTTTTTTTAAAAAAAAATGCAGCTTTTGCATATAAACATTACAACGGAAGAGGATCGTAGTGACGCCGTCAACAGGAAGGTTAGCCTTAAGGTTTAATGCTGCGTTTAAACATACGTTGCATAGAGGATTTTGTCACGTTGACTGTCACTGCTGCTGTGTCAGATTCTACCTGTCGGGTTCCCCATTTCTCGGATCCGCTTTCGCCCTCTTCCTCAATTAAATGGCAAACGCTCCAGTCTTGAAATTAGAAAAAAAAAACTGTGTTACATGTCACTTGTCAAGCTTTCCATCTGAGGCTCAGATTGACAGCACAAAGTCACGACTCACAGCCATTATGATCTCGACAGCTCGAGTTGTTGCTGGGAAGATGCCACGTGAGATTTTAAGAAGGACAATGAGTTTCTGTTGTAAAAGCTGACGACAGTCTTGTCTTCTGTGAGCTAGGAGTTATCCAGGCCTCCCTCCTCCAGCTAAGTGTCTAAAATTTAACCGAGGTAGTCCTCGGCTTACAAAAATTCATTTAGCAACCGTTCGAAGTTACAGCATAACTAAAAAGAAAGGGACTGACTTATGACCATTTTTCACACTTAAGAAATGTTGCAGCATCACCATGATCACGTGATCAAAAGTCAGATGCTTGGCAACTGACTCATATTTATGACGGCTGCGGTGTCACGGGGATCCCCTTTGGCGACCTTGAGACAAGCAACAGCCATGTTGCTAATTGAAGAATGGCAGTGATTCCCTTTTCATCTCTACCCCAAACCACCCCAGTGATGCCCTTGATGTGATGTCCCGTTGCCTGGAGGCGGTTTGGGTCTGGATGGGGAGGAACAGGCTTCGGCTCAATCCCGACAAGACTGAGTGGTTGTGCGTGCCTGCATCTCTGGAAATTCAGATTATTCCACCTCTAATCATGGGGGGGGTGAGCTATTACCCCCCGTAGATAGGGCTCGCAACTTGGATGTCCTCCTAGATTCACAGCTCTCCTTGGAAGATCATATAGGAGCTGTGACTAGGGGGGCCTTTGCCCAGGTTCACCTGGTGCGCCAGTTGTGGCCCTATCTGGACCGGGATGCCTTGCGTACAGTCACTCATGCGCTCGTGACCTCTCGTTTAGACTACTGCAATGCTCTCTACATGGGGCTGCCCTTGAGGACTACTCGGAAGCTTCAGCTGGTGCAGAATGCAGCCGCGCGAGTGGTGGTGGGGGTTTCCCGATACTCCCATGTAACACCTCTACTCCGCGAGCTGCATTGGCTTCCGGTTGCCCTCCGGGTGAGATTCAAGGTGCTGGTGATGACCTATAAAGCCCTAAATGGCATGGGTCTGGGATATCTGAGGGAACACCTGCTGCCGGCATCAAGTTCCCTTCGTCCAGTGCGCTCCCACAGAGAGGGCCTCCTCAGGGTGCCGTCGGTCAAAGAGTGTCGACTGGCGACCCCCAGGGGGAGGGCGTTCTCTGTGGGCGCACCAGACCTTTGGATCCGTTTACCGGTTGAGCTCCGGATGGCTCCCGACCTTCGCTCCTTCCGCCATGACCTAAAAACTTACTTATTTGAACAAGCCGGCCTGGTCTGATGGGTTTGGGGTATTTAAATATTAATTTTATTATTTTTTACTGTAATTGGGCTACATTATTTAATTCTTTCTTAACTTTTGTACATTGTATTTTTATCGTATTTATTGCCCTGTACACCGCCCTGAGTCCTTCGGGAGAAGGGCGGTATAGATATTAAATTATTATTATTATTATTATTATTAACAAATGTGAGAAGGAAAGTCGTAAAATGGAGCAAAGCTCAATTAATAAATTTCTCACTTAGCAACTTAAATTCTGGGCTCGACTGTGGTCCTTGGTCAAGGACTCTCTGTGATTGTTCAGCAATATTTATGTATTTATTTATGACTGATTTTGCTTGCCACCCATCTGGCTGCAATATGAAGAGTGACAAAACATTTAAAGGGGTCTCTCCTCATGCTACTGATTGCATTTTGGGTCATTCCTATTGAGGGAATTTGACAACTGCTTAATTCCCTGAATTTCTCTGAAAATTCAATCATTTGGTTTTGTTAAAGGGAAATGCAGTTTACTAGGCTATGGGCAAAACCCATTGATTAAAAATTGGCCATTAATAATGCTTTGTGAAAGAGAAGAAATAGCAAAAAAAAAAAAAGAGTATTCATATATTTTCTGGACAAGGCCACTCACAAAATATTCATTCATAAAATTCATATGGCCACCTATCGCATCTATGTAGCTCATTATTTTTATTATTTTTATTTTTTATTTCAATTCCATTTATATCCCGCCCTTCTCTGAAGACTCAGGGTGGCTTACAAGCTTAGCAGTAGCCTTCATTCTATGTATATGCCTGCTTATTAGGGCTTTCACACACACCCCAAGCGGCATTATTACAAAGTCAGCTTATTGCCCCCAACAATCTGGGTCCTCATTATAAAAATGATCTGTGTGCTGTTTATATTATAAAAAATATAAACAGCACACAGATAGTCCTTGACTTACAGCCATTCATTCAGCGACCGTTTGAAATTACAACGGCACTGGAAAAAATGCCTTATGACCGTTTTTCACACTTACAACTGTTGCAGCGTCCCCATGGACATGTGATCAAAATTTGGATGCTTGCCAACTGCCATGTACTTATGACGGTTGCAGTATCCCAGCATCATGGGACCACCTTTTGCAAACTATGTGATGATCAGGTCTAGTGTATAAAGGTTTTACATGCTCTAATGTATTAGCTGTTCCACATCATGATTAAATAAGTTTATTCAGCATCACTTACCAAACAATTTGTCTGCGTATCCCCAAATGCCTTAAACCTATCTGGTACTTATCTACTTTATTTATTTATTTATTTATTTATTTATTTATTTATTTATTTATTTATTTATTGCAATGCTCTCTACATGGGGCTGCCCTTGAGGACCACTCAGAAGCTTCAGCTGGTACAGAATGCAGCTGCGCGAGTTCTTTTGGGGGTCTCCCAATACTCCCATGTTACACCTCTGCTCCGTGAGCTGCATTGGCTTCCAGTTGCCTTACGGGTGAAATTCAAGGTGCTGGTGATGACATACAAAGCCCTACATGGCATGGGTCCGGATTACCTACGGGAGCACCTACTGCTGGCGTCAACTTCCCTCCATCCTGCACGCTCCCACAGAGAGGGCCTCCTCAGGGTACCACCGGTCAGAGAATGTCGGCTGGTGACCCCCAGGGGGAGAGCATTCTCGGTGGGCGCACCAATCCTTTGGAACCGCTTACCGGCTGAACTACGGATGGCCCCCGACCTTCGCTCCTTCCGGCGTGATCTAAAAACTTATCTATTCAAACAAGCCGGCCTGGTCTGATGGGTTTGGGGTTTTAACATTGTTTTTAACTAACTTACTACATTGGGCACAATCATTTAACTTTAAATCTTGTATCCTGTATTCTTATTTTTATTGCCCTGTACACCGCCCTGAGTCCTTCGGGAGAAGGGCGGTATATAAATCTAATAAATAAATAAATAAATCTACTCTAGGTCGTTGTCTCTACTTAACAGCTGTTCATTTTCAGCATACGGTGTGATTGTGTGGTTTGCACTGGAAAAGTAGAAACTGCTTCCCACCAGCCAGAGGTATATAGCTTCCAAAATGACTGTTGTTCATGTTGTTGTTCCAACAACCGTTAGAAACTAATCGAAGAGAGAAGCAACCTAGAATTAAGTTGTAGGTGCTCCATCACTGGAGGCTTTCAAAAAAAAAAAAGACTGGACAACTTTTTGTCTGAAGTGGTAGAGGGTTTGGACTAGAAGACCTTTGAGGTCCCTTCCAACTTTTTTATTCTATGTTCTATGTTCAAAAAGTCTATGGAGGTTCTCAGTTTATCCAGGTCACGGTTGTCCCAAAGGTGTTTTTTTTTCAAGAGGCAACTGGACTTCCTTGTTTTTCTTTGAAGACATTTCCCTTCTCATCCAAGAAGCTTCTTTAGCTCTGATGTTCTAAAAAAAACCAACCACATTTCCCTTCTATATCCATAATATTCACTTGTCTATTCAGTCTTGGGTTCCCCAAATGTTGTAAATAGGTGGGCCGAACACACCTGTTGACAACAGGAGATTCCAAATTTGGCTGGAAACCCAGAAACGAAGCAGCAAATGAAAAGGCCGTGTGCTTTGTATGAAATCTATGCTTGGGGAATGTTCCTTGTGTTAGAAGGTGAGAATTTTCTCTTTCTTTCGTAGGCAGCAAAAAATGTGAGACTTCCTTAATTAGACACCTTTTGCTGGAAAAAAAACAGCACGAGTACATCCAGCCTGTTGTCGAAGCTCTAAGCTCCAGCTAACATTAATCTCTCTCTCTCTTTTTAGGACAAATTGTTCTTCAGAAATGTCTTTTCAGGTTTCAGACAAATTACACTTGAATTATTGGAAGGAGAGAATGCCGGTGAGGGACAGAAGAGGAATTGGGGGAACAAATTTTGGCTGGGAAAATAAAACTCCTGCATTCTAATAGTAGGGATTTAGCTATCACACATTTTGGACGTTTGCGATGGTTTGTTGAAAAATGAAAGTGATGTTTGGACGTGGATTAAATCAGAAGTTGCAGTCTGATGCGCAGAGACACACAGTATGCTTGCCTGTACATAACTTCTTTGATGCCGGCAAGGTCTGTTTCCCCTAGCACATTGTAATTATTATTTTAATTTTTTTTTAAAAAAACAGCAGTAAGCTATCGTGTTGCAAAATCCAAGCACGTTTAAAAGAAAGTTTCTATTACACTCAAAGGTGCCTTGACGGATGTCTTTATGTGGATTTCATTGATAATCTTGAAAAAAAATATGATGCTAACACTAATCTCTAGCATCATTCCCCCCCCCCCCAGATTATCACTGCAATCCACACAGAGATATCCATCAAGGCACCTTTGGATGTAATAGAAACTTTCTTTTAAATTGTGCTTGGATTGTGGGAAGCCTCTAAGCTGCTAGTATGAGTTGAAGGGAAATCTGAGAAGTTAGAGAGAGCGAGAGAGAGCATGGCACCTGAAACGATCGGTAAAAATTGATTTTCTTCCTGACCCTGTTTTGACAATCTTATTTCAGTCTGGGAAAATGGGAGCCAAGGTGCTGAACTGGAAGACAATTGGGGTCTTATCAGAAATGCATAATTAAAGGCCTTGCTTTCTTCAGTTAACAGAATAACAGAGTTGGAAGGGGCCTTGGAGATCTTCTAGTCTAGCCCCCTGAACAAGCAGGACACCCTACACCATTTCAGACAAATGGCTATCCAGTCTCTTCTTAAAAGCCTCCAGTGATGGAGCACCCACAACTTCTGGAGGCAGGATGTTCCACTGGCTAATTGTTCTAACTGTCAGGAAATTTCCCCTTGGTTCTAGGTTGCTTCTCCCCTTGATTATTTTAGATCAGGGGGGTCTTCAAACTTGGTCTTTTTATTTTATTTATTTTATTTTAATTCCATTTATATCCCGCCCTTCTCCGAAGACTCAGGGCGGCTTACAAGCTTATGACTTGTGGACTTCAAGGCAGGTTGTTCCACTGAAGAATTGTTATTATAATCAGGAAATTTCTCCTTATTTCTAAGTTGCTTCTCTCCTGGATTAGTTTCCATCCATTGCTTCTTTGTCCTGCCTTCAGGCGCTTTGGAGAATAGCTTGACTGCCTCTTCTTCTTTGTGGCAGCCCCTCAAATGTTGAAAGACTGTTATTATGTCACCCCGGTCCTTCTTTTCATAGAAAATGAACGCCCAATTCCTTTGAATAGCAACATGAGACATGGTTATGTTTATTCAGTAAGATATCACCGCAGTGCAAATCCTTAATTATATTTACTTGAAAGATAATCAGATGGAGGGGAACTCGGAATGAAGTTGGTACGCCATGTGGTATGCCGGGAAATCTCAAACACACTTTTTAGCAATTAAATTTGCACCAGCTTAATGACGTTTCATCCTGATTAAATGGCCACAGTTTATGCCTCTGTGATGGAAAGCCATTGTTCTGTCGAGTAATTAGTCTCTTTTGTAGAGAAGACTCCTTTTGTACTAAAAACAATTTATTCTGAGTATACATAATTACACATCTGCAGATGTTGAGAAAGGACAGCTAATTGGTAAACCTGATTAGTTTTATTAGTGTGGGGAGATAGCATAAAAATCCGGCCGGGGGAAGGAGGCACCAGGTATTGTTCGCTTTTATCTAATAAATCAAGCTGGGTTGCAAAATGGACTCCCAATTTGCCAGCTGTGGAATTTTCCATTTGCAGGTTGGAATCAAAGGTGAAAGCCATCTTGGTTTGCCTGCTTGTTTTTGCCAGCTGCCTCAGAATATCTTTGAAGTCTTAAACCATCAGCTGAACGTGGCTTTGATATATTTACAAGGCAGAGTAATTTGATTGATATCTCGGGCCCCCTCCCGCTTTTGGAGGTGGTAATAATTTCTTTCCCAGTTAATATTTCGGCAGAATTTGTTTACCGTGAAGAACGTGGCAGCAGCTGATTAAAAAAAAAAGAGTTTGCTTTGGAGTTGGCAACTTTGGAATTTGGTGCCTTTGAATTTGCCTCTGCCTGCCTTCCGTGATCTGGCAGGGAAAGGGTGTTATAACAAAAAGCAGAGGCGGATAAAAGGCAAACCATTTCGAAGGGCACCCAAACCTAAGAAGTCCGCGACTTACGAGCAAAATTGAACCCAAAATTTAGGTTGCTAATCGAGAAAGTGAGTTTTGCCCCGTTTTCCAGCCGTTCTTGCCACAGTGCTTAAGTCAGGGGTCTTCAAACTTGGCCCTTTTATGACTTGTGGACTTCAACTCCCAGAATTCCTCAGCCAGGCATGCTGGCTGAGGAATTCTGGGAGTTGAAGTCCACAAGTCATAAAAGGGCCATGTTTGAAGACCCCTGGCTTAAGTGAATCATGGCAGTTGCTAGGACTACAGTGGTTAAGTGAAACCGGCTTCCCCATTGGCTTTGCTTGTCAGAAGGTGATCATGTGACCCCCAACCTGACACTGCAGCTGTCATGTTGAAAGGAAAATCTTCCATCAGGGTCCAGTCCAAGCCGGGAATAAACTAAATGGAGACTGCTTTAGAAAAAAAAGGTTGTGGTTTATTGAAGAGGAGAGCCAGACAGAAAGATGGCTCTTGGGGAAAAAAAGTGACCACATGTAGCCGGGAGTGGTGGGTTTTTATACCTTCTTGGGCTTTTGTGTTTGGAGTTGTTCCTGTGGCATGAACTTTGACCTGAGGTTCAGTGTGCCCTTTTTGTATTCTGATGGTGCTGGGTTAACCCTATTATGTCCTAAAAGTCATATCTTTAGAGTTTGGGTGGGGGATGTTGATTTTAGGGGTCTTTGTCTTCTTAATCTCATCAGCTTCTAGCTTCCTGGCTCCAACCTTTCTGAGTAGGATGATCAAATCTGCATTTCTATAGACCTGGCCTCTGACGGGTGGGGGGAAGGGCTGGGGCTGGTTTCTGTCTTTTAAGATTTTCTTTCTCCATAACTGTATTCCTTTGGAAAATATAATATTCTGCTTTTTTAATATTCCCCAAAAGATTTCTTTCTCTGGGGATGTGTGTGTGTGTGTGTGTGTGTGTGTGTGTGTGTGTGTGTGTGTGCTATCCTCCGACAGTCATAAATATGAGTCAGTTGCCAGGTTGCCAATTTGTGAAGACCCTGGGGATGCTGCAATGATCATAGTAAGTGTGAAAAGGTAAAAGGTAAAGGTAAAGGTTCCCCTGCACATGCGTGGTAGTCGTTTCCGACTCTAGGGGCCGGTGCTCATCTCCGTTTCAAAGCCGAAGAGCCAGCGATTGTCCGAGGACGTCTCCGTGGTCTTGTGGCCGGCATGACTAGACACCAAAGGCGCACGGAACGCTGTTACCTTCCCACCCTAGTGGTGCCTATTTTTCTACTTGCATTTTTATGTGCTTTCGAACTGCTAGGTTGGCAGAAGCTGGGACGCGTAACAGGCGCTCACTCTGCTACACGGCACTCGGGATTCGACCCGCCAAACTGCCGATCTTCTGATCAACAAGCTAACCCACTGAGCCACCACGTCCCTAAGTGTGAAAAAGAGCCATAATAAGTCGCTTTTTTTTCTCAGTGCCATTACAACAACTAAACAAATGGCTGCAAGTCGAGAATTAGCTGTGGTCGGTAGAGCGAAGCACAAATAAGCATGCCTTAGAATCACAGGTGGTCCTTGACTTACAACAGTTGGTTTAGTGACCGTTCCCAGTTGCAACGGCATTTGAGAAAAGTGACTTATGGCCATTTTTCAAACTTACGACTGTTGCAGCATGCCCGTGGTCACGTCATCGAAATTCAGACGCTTGGCCAACTGGCTCATAGTTAACGACGGTCGCAGTGTCCCGGGGTCACGCGATCCCCTTCTGCTACCTTCTGACAAGCCCAGTCCACGGGGGAAATCCCGATTCACTTAACAACTGTGTTTCTAATTTAACAGCTGCCGTGATTCACTTAACAACGGCGGCAAGAAAGGTCGTAAAATGGGGCAAACAAAACCCACTGAACAAATGTCTCACTTGGCAACATAAATTATAGGCTCAATTCTGGTTGTAAGTTGAGGGCTGCCTGTGATTGTTCGGCAATACCTTTTTATGTTGGATGGGTGGATGGATGGATGGGTGGATGGATGGATGGATGGATGGATGGATGGATTTTGCTTGCCACCCACCTAGCTGCAGTGCCTAGAGTGACAAACGATTGAAAGGGGCCTCCCCTTTTTTTCAAGCGATCGAATTATAGTAGCATAGATGAGTAACAGGTTTTTGATTTTTTTTTTTAAAAAAAGAAAGACTATTGAAAATAAGAAATGAATTTTATCTTAAAAGAAGTAATATCTTCCCCAGACTGGATAAGCTGCTCCTTGCAAGATGCTATCGCTGCCTGTCAGCCTGGATTTGCAAAGCTATTACTTACTCTCTTTCTGCTCTTCCTTTAAAAGGGCTGAAGCAGTGGTATTCTCTCATCTGACGTATCAATCGGAAGCACTTTGATGAATAGATTGTCACAGAGCCGCGAGCTCTCAATTTCTGCCCTGCCCGATAAGAAGGGATGCTGATCAAAACCGACCGTCCGGTTCTTAAGATTTGACTTTTCAGTGTTCTGTGCGGAATTAGCCTGGTGGAGATTCATGCAGGAGTTTTCAGTTTATCAGTTGAGGACAGGGTTGTCAATGCTTGTCAAGTACACTCCGTACTTGCCTAGTTCAAGGTTGAGAAGCCCAGGATGAAAAGTCCTTTTGGACCACGGGGAGGAGGGCGGAGAAAGAAGGAAGAAAGAAATAGAAGAAGAAAGAAGGTCTAGAATTAAACTCTCTTTTAGCATTAGATCCTCCCATGCTATGTAATGCAGGGGTCCGCCAACCCCTGGCCTGCGGCATGCTAGAAACCAGTCTGTGCAAAGGGAGTGGAGCCCCATCTGGGCAAGCATGGGAAGGAATCACAAGGACTCTGCAGTGGGGAAGAAAACCCATCACACCAGCGTTTTTCAAACTGGCAACTTGAAGATGGGCAGACTTCAACTGCCAGAATTCCCCAGCCAGCATGAGTTGAAGTCTGCCCATCTTCAAGTTGCCAAGTTTGAAAAACATTGGACCACGTGATCAGAATAACAAAGTTGGAAGGGATCTTGGAGATCTTCTAGTCCAACCCCCTGTTCAGGCAAGAAACCCTATACCATTTCAGACAAATGGTTGGCTAATCTCTTCTTAAAAACATCTGGTGTTGGAGCCTTCACAACTTCTGGAGGCAGGTTGTTCCACTGATTAATTGTTCTCACTGTCGGGAAATTCCTCCTTAGTTCTAGGTTGCTTCTCTCCTTGATGAGTTTCCATCCGTTGCTTCTTGTCCTGCCTTCAGGTCCTTTGGAGAAGAGCTTGACTTCCTCTTCTTTGTGGCCATTATTTCCCTCTGGATTATAATTAGCTGACATAGCTATCTTGCATTACTTCGGGATTCTACTAGGTAGAACAAGGACGATCAACCCTTGTTTGTGATTTAGGAGGAGAGTTTTCTTGTTTTCAGTCTCTCTGGGTTTGTACCGAATGTCTACAGTTGGTGGACAGAGCTAATCTTTTCAGCTAATTTGAGGTACTTCCCTTATGAGAAATCACGTGGTCCCCAAATTAGTAGGTGTTTTTTTTTACCAATTTTCTCTGGACTGGTTTGGAAGGAACTCTTGGGGGTGGTGGGAAAAAATACAGGTCTGTCTACCTGGGTTTCTAAGTATGTTTAATGGTCGTTGATGTAAAATGTGTTTTTTTTTTTCATAATGTGATATAAAGTTGAAAAGTGGTGGGGAAGAAAGGAAGGAAGGATGGAAGGAAGGGAGGAGAAAGGGAAGGGAGGAAAGAAAGAAAGAAAGAAAGAAAGAAAGAAAGAAAGAAAGAAAGAAAGAAAGAAAGAAAGAAAGAAAGAAAGAAAGAAAGGAGGGAGGAAAAAAGGAAAGAAAGTAAGGGGAAAGGGGAAGGAAGGAAGAAGAAAGGGGGAAAGGGAAGGAAAGAAGGGAGGAAGGAATGAAGGAAGGGAAGAGAAGGTAGGAAAACAAGAAAGGGGAAAAGGGAAGGAAAGAAGAGAGGGAGGAAGGAAGGAAGGGAGGGAGGTAGGGAGGGAGGGAAGGAGGGAGGGAGGGAAGGAAAACAAGAAAGGGAAAAAGGGAAGGAAGGAAGAGGGAAAAAGGCAAAGAAAGGAAAGGAAAGGAAGGAAGTAAAACAAGGAAGGGAAAAATGGAAGGAAGGAAGACAAGAAAGGGAAAAGGGGAAGGAAAGGAAAGGAAGGAAGGAAAGGTAGAAGGAAGGAAGGAAGGAAAGGATGGAAGGAAGGAAGACAAGGAGGTGAAGGCTGGGAGGGAGGCAGGGAGGACATGTAAAATGTAAAAACAAAATAAAATAAATGCATTGTAAATGCTCTTCACTTTTACATTGCCCAAAACCAGGGCTTTTTTTTCTCGTAGAACGCTCAGAACGGAGTTCCGGCACCTTTTTTGGATGGAACCTTGTAGGGTAGGCAAGGGTTAGGGTTGTATGACATGTGTGAGTTCCGGCACCTTTTTCTTTTACAAAAAAAGCACTGGATAGATAGGTAGATAGGTAGATAGATA
>NC_139515.1:7063186-7068186 GCF_947247035.1 Vipera ursinii | reverse complement strand
GCCGGGAAACGGGATTCCATATTCAGGGAGGCGGACTTGCAGGGCTGCTATTGCACTGTCTGATGTTTGCACTTCATGTATGTATAATGGGTTCCTAATGATCTCATTCTGCTGGATGATTAAAAAAAAATCGGCTTTATGGGACATTTTAATGCTCCAGGATTTAGGATTCTATTTCATTTTAATTGCGCCTTACACTAAGACTTGTCAGTAGGAATTAATCAGGAATAAACAATGGGTCTTTCTTACTTACTTGATGCCACGGACAGGAAAGTGGGCTCCAAGCGTTTAATTAAGCCTGCCGCCATAAAACAAATGGATACAGTCTGACCTTAACTTGGTGAACCAAACACTGAAGTGTCCTTCTAGGTCAGGAAAGTGGTAGGTGGGCTAAGGGTCTTCAAACTTGGCAACTTAAAGACTTGTGGACTTCAACTCCCAGAATTCCTCAGCCAGCCTGGCTGAGGAATTCTGGGAGTTGAAGTCCACAAGTCTTTAAGTTGCCAAGTTTGAAGACCCCTGGTATAGGGTTTCCCGCCTGAGCAGAGAGTTGGACTAAAAGACCTCCAGGGCCCTTTCCAATGCTGTTAAAATCTTGAGATGCTCATTCATCCATGATTCAGTGGAGTACCTCAGACCACTAGGACAAATTGCCTTCCATCGTATGGTCCTTCCGTCTCTTTCTATCATCTTCAAGATGTGAATCACAGGGCTACAAGTATTCCTTGACGTATGACCACAATTGAGCCCAAAATATATATTGCTAAGTGTCAAGGTAATGATTTAGAAGCTAACCAGCTTTTATAATGTGAGATGAATGATGCAATGTTAGAAATGACTCAGCAGGTGTGTGTATCCCTTTAAGAGCTTGAGTATAAAAAGGAAGGCCTTGCTGGAGTCTTTCTCTCTCGTCCTTCTCCTGCTGTAATTGCTGTGGATTGGAGTTTGCTGAATTATCACCATGTGAACATATTTTGTTTCTATCATATTTGTAGATATTGTAATATAAACCACCATTTAATACAAACCACCGTTTACCGTATTTTCTCCTGGGTTACTTCAGCTCAATAAGACTGTAAATGCTCTGACACTAAGTGAGACGTTTGTTAAGTGACTTTTGCCCTGTTTTACGACCTTTCCTGCCACGGTTCATCTGATGACATGACCCTCAGTTCACAAATCCCGGTGACTTTTTAATAAAAAGTTTGGGCTAGGTGCTACCAAATTCCTTCTGATTTTTTTGACAGATGAAATGGGTCTCTCTTTTCACAAAATGTAAATGTAGCCCCGACTATTAGGGGGTCCTCCAAAGAGACCCCGTTCAATGCATTAAAAGGAAGCAATTGTAGAAAGCACAAAAGGACTCTTCTTCCATGACAATGAGATGCCTTCAAACCTCACATTGGCTGTCAGATGCTGGTCAGGGAGAGATAAAGACATGACCAAAATATTGCGAAGGTTTGAAGGGTGAATAAACCTTCTTGGGAACTGGAGATCAGATAAAGTTCATCCCTGGTTTTTTTTTCTTCTTTTTTCTATCTCATGACAGTGCCTGAAAAGCTTTTCATAGATTAGTGACACCTCTTGGGACACGGAGGCCAAACTTTGAATGGTTAGCTAGCTTCCAGGCTGACAGTTGATGTGACTATTCTTCCTGTTTTTTTTTTCTTTTTCGCCTGTTCAACTTTCATCTCTTCTCTCCAAAGTCAGCAGAAAAGTTCAGAAGGTCCAGCAAGTAAATGCTATAACTTACAAGCGTCTTTCCCGTTTGTGTTCTTCGTATTTCGCTGTCGGTTTTTCTACTCGTCAAGAGATAGCAAACTTTTTGATTCAGACAAAGTCCACCCCATTTACTTCTCTTTCTGCATTGCAAGACCAGAACGGACTTAACAGAATAACGAGAGTTGGAAGGGACCTTGGAGGTCTTCTAGTCTAACTCCCTGTTCAAGCAGGAGACCCCACACGATTCTGGAGAAATGGCTTTCCAGTCTCTTCTTTAAAAATCTCCAGTGTTGCTTGGAGCACCCACAACTTCTGGCGGCAAGTCACTTATTCTCACCGTCAGGACATTTCTCCTTAAAGATGGAGACAGCATTTTCAAAAGATAATTGTTTCCACATTAAGAAGTGCTGGCTCACTGAGATGGCTGAAGGAAAACTGATTCTCCTTATTAAATATCTGCGTGCGCCTCCAAAAGCAGCAGCACGTAGAGATTACATTTGCATTTTTCTACCGACTCCTTTAGGGGAAGGCTTACCTATTGGAATATGCAAGAAGTATTTCTTCCTTTGTTTTTATTTACTACAGTGCCTATGCCGCTAAATCTACACCAGGCTCTAAGCTGCTTGCAATTTAGCGCACGCAGGAAAATAAAATCCACACACCAAATCGCAAAACAAGATCCAGATTCACAGTAGATGGCAACACCACTGTTTCGGGGACATTTGTGTTGGATGGTGGTCATCAACAAGAAGAGAGCCCCTTGTCCAGAGTGGTATAGGATCTCCTGAGGAAGGAAGGAAGGAAGGAAGGAAGGAAGGAAGGAAGGAAGGAAGGAAGGAAGGAAGGAAGGAAAGAAGATGGAGGGAAGGAAGAAGGGAAGGAGGGAGGGAGGGAGGAAGGAAGGAAGATGGAGGGAGGGAAGGAGGGAGGGTGGAAGGAAAGGAAGGAAGGCAGGAAGGCAGGAAGGAAGGAAGATGGAGGGAGGGAGGGAGGGAAAAAGGGAGGGAGGAAGGAAGGAAGATGGAGGGAGGGAGGGAGGGAGGGAGGGAAGGAGGGAAGGAGGGAAGGAGGGTGGAAGGAAGGAAGGAAGGGAGGGGAAGGAATGCAGAAAAGAAAGGAAGGAAAGAAAGAAAGAAAGGAAAGGAAGGAAGGAGGGAGGAAGGAAGGAAGGAAGGAAGATGGAGGGAGGGAAAAAGGGAGGGAGGGAGGGAGGAAGGAAGGAAGGAAGGAAGGAAGGAAGGAAGGAAGGAAGATGGAGGGAAGGAAGAAGGGAAGGAGGGAGGGAGGGAGGAAGGAAGGAAGATGGAGGGAAGGAAGAAGGGAAGGAGGGAGGGAGGGAGGAAGGAAGGAAGATGGAGGGAGGGAAAAAGGGAGGGAGGGAAGGAAGGAGGGAAGGAGGGTGGAAGGAAGGAAGGAAGGAGGGGAAGGAATGCAGAAAAGAAAGGAAGGAAAGAAAGAAAGAAAGAAAGGAAAGGAAGGAAGGAAAGAAGGAAGGAGGAAGGAAGGAGGAAGGAAGGAAGGAAGATGGAGGGAGGGAAAAAGGGAGGGAGGAAGGAAGGAAGGAAGGAAGGAAGGAAGGAAGGAGGGAAGAGGACAGGTGTATTCCAATCAAAGAGGGATCTGAAGAAGTAAAAGACACCAGTGCAAAGGTGCTTTTCCAAAACACAACTGGACTTTCTTGTTTCCTTTCCTTGAAAATGTTTCGCTTCTTATCCAAGAAACGTCTTCAGTTCTAGCTCAGTGAGAAGTGAGGAAGCTTCTTGCATGAGAAGCAAAACGTTTTCCAGGAAAGAAACCAAGAAAGTCCAGTTGCCTTTTGGCGGGGTATGTGTGTGTGTGTGGGGCCCGGGAAAGCATCTTTGGGATAGCCATGACCTGGATGATTGAAAATCTCAAAGGAGGCCAACCTTTTGGTACACAAGCCTTGCAAGCTGTTGCATCTGAATTCTTTTAATAACCGTGGGAAGCAACAGTTATATGGTACGGGGTATTTATTTTAGCATTGAGGGTTTTTTTTTTTTTGGTCTGTTAACAATAACAATAATCCATAATGCCCGAGGGTGGCTGTGAGTAGTCAGGAGGATTGTAGACAAGGGCATGAAATTATGAAAGAAGGATTTCAGGGGAGTACTTTAGAGATGAGGGTGAAATTTAACATGAGCTAAATTTTACTTCTGCTATCCAAGACTCTTTCGTGGCATAACCAGGGATGAATTTTTTAAAATACGTTTTTTTATATGCAGAGTCCCCTCAACAACAATTCAGCCCAATTTGCACACCGGTGCATTCAGAAAGTGTGAATCACACGCATTTGCATTCAGATGGGCAACAACAACAAGAGCAGCCCCACCATTCCTGTCCAAAAACGTCAAGCGAAGGATGAAAATGTGGGAAACAGCCCAGAAATAGTCTCTGTCTTTGGCCCCGCCCTTTCTTTATCTATTCCGAAATTATTATTCATTGTTTTATTATATCTGATTTGTCTGCTCTTTCTTTCTACTGGCTGTCGTGGACATGTTTTATTTATATGCTGGTGACTTTTCTATTTGCATAGAGTTGGTTTTTTTTTTTTCTTGGCAGGGTGTGATCGCATTATGTTAGTAATTGCATTTCATCAAGAGCTGAGATTTTGTCTTCTCATGATAGAATTGCCTTAGTAAGACCACACTTGCAATACTGCACCCAGTTTTGGTCACCACAATATAAAAAAAAAAAAGATGTTGAGTCTCTGGAAAGAGTGCAGAGAAGAGCAACAAAGATGATCAGGGGCCTGAAGGCTAAAGCGTACAAAGAACGGTTGCAGGAATTGGGTACGTCTAATCTAGTGAAATGAGGGTCACGGTGGCTCAGTGGGTTAGGACGCTGAGCTCGTCGATCAGAAGGTCAGCAGTTTGGCGGGTCAAATCCTGAGTGCCGCGTAACAGAGTGAGCGCCTGTTACTCGTCCCAGCTTCTGCCAACCTAGCAGTTCGAAAGGACGTAAAAATGCAAGTAGAAAAATAGGGACCACTACGGTGGGAAGGTAACCGCGTTCCGTGCGCCTTTGGCGTCTAGTCATGCCGGCCACATGACCATGGAGACGTCCTCGGACAAGCGCTGGCTCTTCGGCTTTGAAACGGAGATGAGCACCGGCCCCTAGAGTCGGAAATGACTAGCACGCATGTGTGGGGGAACCTTTACCTTTACCTTACTGTTATCAGATCAATGCAACGTAACTTCTTTGAACATGGCGAGGTTTTATTACTCTGCATATAAAAATAGGTAAACTTCAACTGCCCA
>NC_139515.1:6889920-7062986 GCF_947247035.1 Vipera ursinii | reverse complement strand
AGCTTGCTGCATCTTATTTTCACTAAATAAATTCAAATTATTCACTTTATTAAATAAGAAAACTCAAGAGACATTCACCAGTGGATGGTTGTGTCAAAATCTGGAATACTCGACGTGACAATCGCAACTGAGCCGAAAATTTACGTTGCCAAGTGAAAAACATTGTTAAGTGAGTTTTTTTACAGCTTTTCTTGCCACAGTTGTTAAGTGTGAATCACTGCGGTTGTCAAGTTAGTAACCTGGCTGTTAAGTCAGTCTGGCTTCCCCCCGTTGACTTTGCTTGTCAGAAGGTCACAGAAGGGGATCACGTGACTACCTTCCGGGGACACGGTTGCCAAGCGTCCGAATTTTGATCACATGACGATGGGGATGCTGCAACGGTTGCAAGTGTGAAAATGGTGATGAGTCGTCGTAACTTTGAACTGCCTCTCAATGAACTAGGACCACAACATTGTGACTGACCGATATCGTTCTTTAAATCGATTTCTAAAATTCCCACTCCGCTAATCCGTAAATCTTGGATTTACGATACACACGCTTGAATCAGGAGTCAGAGAGATGGCGTGTACTCCTGCTTGAGCAGGGGGTTGGACTGGAAGACCTCCAAGGTCGACTTACAACACTTCACTTAGTGACGGTTCGATGTTACAACAGCACTGAAAAAAGAGACTTATGATCATCTTTCACAGTTATGACCACTGCAGGATCCCCAGGGTCACGTGATCTACATTCGGATGCTTGACAACTGTCTCACATTCATGACGGTCGCAGTGTCCCTGGGGGTGTGTGTCACATGATTCCCTTTTTGCGAACTTCTGCCGAGCAAGACAATAGGGGAAGCCAGACTCATTTAAGGACCGTGTGACTAATTTAAGAACTGCAGTGAATCGCTTAAGAACTGCGGCAAGAAAAGTCTTAATGGAGCAAAGCTCACAACCAATTTCTCACTTAGCAACATAAATTTTGGGCTCAGTTGTGGCTGTACGTCGATATTGCTTAGGGCAGGGGTAGGTAACCTTGGCTCTTTTATGACTCGTGGACTTCAACTCCCAGAATTCCTGAGCCAGCCATGCTGAGGGGAAAGGGAGAGGTTTCCAAGCTGAGCCATGCTGGCTCAGGAATTCTGGGAGTTGAAGTCCAGCAGTCATAAAAGAGCCAAGGTTGCCCACCCCTGGCCTAGGCCTAGGCCACTTTATGACTTGTGGACTTCAACTCCCAGAATTCCTGAGCAGCCACGCCACGCTGAGGGAAAAGGGAGAGGTTTCCAAGCTGAGCCATGCTGGCTCAGGAATTCTGGGAGTTGAAGTCCACGAGTCATAAAAGAGCCAAGGTTGCCTACTCCTGGCCTAGGCCTAGGCCGCTTTATGATTGGTGGACTTCAAACTCCAAGAATTCCTGAGCCAGCCACTCTGAGGGAAAAGGGAGAGGTTTCCAAGCTGAGCCATGCTGGCTCAGGAATTCTGGGAGTTGAAGTCCACAATTCATAAAAGAGCCAAGGTTGCTTACCCCTGGCCTAGGCCTAGGCCGCTTTATGACTTGTGGACTTCAACGCCCAGAATTCCTGAGCCAGCCACGCTGAGGGGGAAAGGGAGAGGTTTCCAAGCTGAGCTGTGCTGGCTCAGGAATTCTGGGAGTTGAAGTCCACGAGTCATAAAAGAGGCAAGGTTGCCTACCCCTGGCTTAGGGTGTCATCCTTGTCTTATGTTGCTTTAGCTTCTTCTTGTTGTTCAGCTGAGGTGCTCGGCTCCTCCTGAGATGACTTATATGGGAACCTCTTATGAATAAATGATGGCAGATTTTGCGGGCGGCTGTTTGCGAATTCATAATTGAAGTAAAGCACAGACAGAAAGTGCATGTGTATTTACTTTTCCCGGGCTCACTTTAGTTTAATCCTTGGTTAATCAACACAGACTTTGTCAGTTTTGCAACCTGTTTACCTCCAACTTCCAAACACCATCAGGAAGGAGACGGCTAAAGAAAAAAAAAGAAAATAAAAAATGAGAGATTGATAAAGCTCCGTTGGAGGATTTAAACCTCGCTCTGTTCCAATTAAGTCAATGCCAGCTGTTGCCTAGCGTGAGCGAGTTATTTTGGGCTGCAAAGGAGGCATTTTAAAGGAGGACTAAAGCAGCAGCTATTTATCAATATTGTAATGAAGCATTAATTGTTTGTCCCATCAATTATTAATGCAGGAGTCTGGGGAAACAGTCTCAGCCTTTAAAAAACAACAACCCTCCCCCTGTTTTGTCTGAAAAAAATAAAATATTATTATATTATTATGATTATTTTTTGCCTAAATAACTCCAGACGCGGTCAGTTTAGGAATTAGACTTCCTCTATCCATAGTCCTGTAGCGCTTACCCGATCGTGCTTATGAATATAATTATTATTATATTTTGTATTTCAAGTTAATTCTGAAGCTGGCCCAGCCTATGAATATTAATGTGCACACAGCTGATCTCTCTGCAAATGATCACATCCATAAACATGAAAACACTGTTAACTTACAGTAATGAGCACGCTCTTGGATTTCAGATCCCCAGTTGGCTTTGCAAGTCTAATGTTACATTTAATGCTATAGTCTTCTCTTCTTTCTCATTCTTAGTCCCTACGGACCCTCTATTATTAATTTAGCCTCCCCCCAGGAAGTGGGGCCTGTATTAACTCCCGCAGTCCGTGCAAAACATTCAGTGGTATTATTATATATGTTTTGCATCTGAATAGGCTACGATCCAAGAATCCACAGTTGTACAGATAGTCCCTGACTTGTAACAATTCATTTAGTGCAGGGGTCTTCAAACTTGGCCCTTTTATGACTTGTGGACTTCAACTCCCAGAATTCCTCAGCCAGCGTGCCTGGCTGAGGAATTCTGGGAGTTGAAGTCCACAAGTCTTAAAAGTGGCCAGGTTTGAGGACCCCTGAACTAAGCTAATGAAGAACCATCATTTCTCAAGCTAGAGAGAATCGTTATGTCAGCCTAGATCAGGGTCTTCAAACTTGGCTCTTTGATGACTCGTGGACTTCAGCTCCCAGAATTCCTCAGCCAGCGTGCCTGGCAGAGGAATTCTGAGAGTTGAAGTCCACAAGTCATAAAAGGGCCAAGTCTGAAGACCCCTGATTTAGTGACTATTCAAAGTTAAAACAGACCTGAAAAAAAGTGACTTAGGACCATTTTTCATACTTATGACCGTTGTACCAGCCTCATAGTCACCCGGTTCATATTGATGATGGTTGCAGTGTCCTGTGATCTCATGTCATCATCTTTTTTAACTTTCTGACAAGCCATTCCTTTTTATTTCTGGTTGAGGTGCATAGAACTTATGAGGGTGAACGTACATTCTCCAAGCTTGTGGGTTGGTTTCCAAATGTTTCATTACCAGGCTGTTCTGTTTATAAGGGCTTCAGGTGTGGGTGTGTGGAGTGAGGGTTTTTTTATGGGTCTTGTGATAGTTCAGTTGTGAATCATCAGTGTGAGTCTTGTGATGGGTAGGCTACATCAGGTGAGGGTCATTGGAGAAGAAGAACATTAAGAAGAACTTAATTGGGGAAAGAACATGTTAGTATATTTAGTATATTTACATAAATGCTCTGGTATTTTTTAGTATGTGTATATATATATATATATATATATATATATATATATATATATATATATATATATATATATATATATATATATAAAAGGTAAAGGTTCCCCTTTACCTATATATAAAGGGACGCGGTGGCTCAGTGGGTTAGGACGCTGAACTTGTCGATCGGAAGGTCGGCAGTTTGGCGGGTCGAATCCCGAGTGCCGCGTAGCAGAGTGAGTGCCTGTTACTCGTCCCAGCTTCTGCCAACCTAGCAGTTCGAAAGCATGTAAAAATGCAAGTAGAAAAATAGGGACCACTACGGTGGGAAGCTAAGAGCGTTCCGTGCGCCTTTGGCATCTAGTCATGCCAGCCACATAACCACGGAGACATCCTCGGACAAGCGCTGGCTCTTCGGCTATGAAACGGAGATGAGCACCGGCCCCTAGAGTCGGAAACGACTAGCACGCATGTGCGGGGGAACCTTTACCTTTACCTTTTATATATATATATATATATATATATATATATATATATATATATATATATATGGTATTTTTTTTAGAAAATATACATACATACATACATACATACATACATACATACATACATATAAATAAAAAGCACACATAACCCCAGAGCCAACAAAATTAGTAATAATGCTGAAGAAATACGGAAGAGAGCATCAGTGTGGGGGAAAATGTCACACACACAAAAATAGATAAACAGAAATACTTAGAAATGCCTTTGTTGATGACTCTCCCTGTCTTGGAAGTTAAATGTTTAAACCAGACTAAAACTGGGCACACTTGCAAGCAGAATTTGCTAGCCTTGGTGCCCTTGATGCTGTGTGGGCTTGGTTGTTTTCTTGCAGACATGTCATTACCAAACTAAGCAACATCATCAGCGCTTCAGTGATGATGATGATATGTAATTGGGTAATGAAACATCTGTATGGAAACAACCAAGCACTAAGGACCTAAAATATTCTTTTCCATTGGAAACATAACTGTCTTCTCTACAGCACTCCACAGAGTTTTCCAAAAAAGGTGAAGAGCACCTACTATTCATTTGGAACATAGAATAATAGCCTGAAAGGGACCTGCAAGGTCTTCTAGTCCTACCCTCTGTGGAAGCAGAAGACAACTAAATCATTCCAGACAATTGCGTCTTCTTAAAAGCCTCCAGTGATGGAGCACCCACAACCTCTGGAGGCAAGTCGTTCCACTGATTAACTGCTGTCCTGATCAGGAAATTTCTCCTTAGCTCTAGGTTGCTTCTCTCCTTGATAAGCTACTTTTGGGGAACATGGTTTTGTGCGCGGCGTAGCACAGCTGCAACTTGACGGCACCGGGTATATTTTATTTTCTCTCCTCTTTTGCAGCTACCATCGTGTTGAATGAACTGAACTGGACAGGTGCCTTAGATGAAGTCTTTAAAAAGAACAGAGAGGAAGATCAAACTCTGCTGTGGCAGGTTTTTGGCAGCGCGACCGGCCTCGCTAGATATTACCCAGGTAATTTGCCAACGTGCCGGTTGATAGTCCCTTTCATGTGCTTGCCTCCTTCTCTATTCGGGTTCCATGGAAATCGCAGGCTATATTTTTAATGGGATGGAGGGAGGAGGCAGATGGCTGTCTCCCCGATGTCGAACGCTTTGAATAGTCAGGAGTCTAAAAAGTGTTAAGGGCAAAAATAAAAAATAGCGGGGGTGTGGGGGGGGGAAGAAGAAGCTCCTCTGATATTTAATTAACTCCAGCCTCTTCACAAAAATGATATGGGATCTCTGATGGAGTCTGGTTGACATTTTCAAGAAGTGCATTAGCTTTTCTCCGTCGGCTCCCTTCTCCTATATCACAGTCATGAGAGCAGCTAAGGTGACGGCTGGCGATGCTTAAATCAGCAGCCAGAAAAGGCAATTTTGCTTAGTTAAATTGAAAAGTGGCAGAACTGGGTTCTGAAAAAGGGTGCTCTGAACGGACTGAGGTGTCCCCGAAGGCTAAGCTCATCTCCTGGAGCTGAGATTGATGAATAGAGAACAAAGGACCTCGTTAGATCCATTTATCTGTTCCTCCCGTTAGAGGACGGACTGTAGTAATTAATTTAAACCGGAGTCTCTTTTTCCACTACCTTCAGGCCATTGGTAGTTTCCACTGAATGTATATATTCTAGGAGGCTGATCTAATGCACTGAGTTGATTAGTCTTTAAAGGAATTTTTTTTAAAGAAAACATTTTTATTCTCCTCGTAACTAAGTATTTCTGTCCAGCGTGCTGCAGATATTAATCGAATTTTCTGGTACGAATTTGGTTCTAACAATGATCAAAGTTAATCTGAAGTGATCTGTGAGCTTGGTGGTTTTCTGGCAGGTGTTTCACTACCAAACTACATGGAAGGAAGTGTGTAATGGGGTGCCCCAGGGCTCTGTTCTGGGCCCAGTGCTCTTCAAGATCTTCACCAATGATTTGGACGAGGGGATAGATGGGGAACTCATCAAATTTGCAGACGACACCAAGCTGGCAGGAATAGCCAACACTCCAGAAGACAGGCTTAAGATACAGAAAGATCTTGATAGACTCGAACACTGGGCGCTATCTAACAAAATGAAATTCAATGGTGAAAAAAGTAAGGTTCTACATTTAGGTAGGAAAAATCAAATGCACAGGTACAGTATAGGTGGTTGTTGTTGTTAGCTGCGAAGTCGTGTCCGACCCATCGCGACCCTATGGACAACGTTCCTCCAGGCCTTCCTGTCCTCTACCATCTTCTGGAGTCCATTTAAGCTCATGCCTACTGCTTCAGTGACTCCATCCAGCCACCTCATTCTCTGTCGTCCCCTTCTTCTATTGCCCTCGATCTTTCCCAGCATTAGGCTCTTCTCCAGTGAGTCCTTCCTTCTCATTAGGTGGCCAAAGTATTTGAGTTTTAGCTTCAGGATCTGGCCTTCTAAAGAGCAGTCAGGATTGATCTCCTCTAGGACTGACCGGTTTGATCGCCTTGCAGTCCAAGTGACTCGCAGGAGTCTTCTCCAGCACCATAGTTCAAAGGCCTCAATTCTTTGGTGCTCAGCCTTTCTTATGGTCCAACTTTCACTGCCATACATTGCAACTGGGAAGACCATAGCCTTGACTATACGTACTTTTGTTGACAGGGTGATGTCTCTGCTTTTTAGTGTGCTGTCTAGATTTGCCATGGCTTTTCTCCCCAGGAGCAAGCGTCTTTTAATTTCTTGGCTACAGTCCCCATCTGCAGTGATCTTGGAGCCCAGGAAAATAAAATCTGTCACTACTTCCATTTCTTCCCCATCTATTTGCCAGGAATTGAGAGGGCCAGATGCCATGATCTTGGTTTTCTTAATGTTAAGTTTCAACCCAAGTTTTGCACTCTCCTTCTTCACCCGCAACAAGAGGCTCTTTAGTTCTTCTTCACTTTCTGCCATTAGAGTGGTATCATCTGCGTATCTTAGGTTGTTGATATTTCTTCCGGCAATCTTAATTCCAACTTTTGATTCATCTAGCCCTGCCTTTCTCATGATGTGCTCTGCATATAAGTTAAATAGGCAGGGCGACAGTATACAGCCTTGCCGGACTCCTTTCCCAATTTTGAACCAATCAGTGGTTCCGTGTCCAGTTCTCACTGTTGCTTCTTGACCCGCATATAGGTTTCTCAAGAGACAAATAAGATGGTCTGGTACTCCCATCTCTTTAAGAACTTGCCACAGTTTGTTATGATCCACACAATCAAAGGCTTTAGCATAGTCAATGAAGCAGAAGTAGATGTTTTTCTGGAACTCCCTAGCTTTCTCCATGATCCAGCGTATGTTGGCAATTTGATCTCTAGTTCCTCTGCCTCTTCGAAATCCTGCCTGTACTTCTGGTAGTTCTCGATCCACATACTGCTGAAGTCTAGCTTGTAGGATTTTAAGCATGACTTTACTAGCATGAGAAATGAGTGCAATGGTGCGATAGTTTGAACATTCTTTGGCACTGCCTTTCTTTGGAATTGGAATGTAAACTGATCTTTTCCAATCCTGTGGCCACTGTTGAGTTTTCCAAATTTGCTGGCAAATTGAGTGTAGCACTTTTACTGCACTGTCTTTTAAGATTTTGAATAGCTCAGCTGGAATACTGTCACCTCCACTAGCTTTGTTGTTGCTCAGCTTTTCTAAGGCCCACTTCACTTCACATTCTAGGATGTCTGGCTCGAGGTCAGTGACCACCTCATTGTGATTATCAGGGACGTTAAGCTCATTCTTGTATAGTTCTTCTGTGTAATTTTGCCACATCTTCTTAATCTCTTCTGCCTCTGTTAGGTCCCTGCCATTTTGGTCCTTTATCATGCCCATTTTTGCATTAAACGTTCCCTTCATCTCTCCAATTTTCTTGAAAAGATCTCTGGTCCTCCCTATTCTATTGTTTTCTTCTATTTCTTTGCACTGTTCATTTAAGAAGGCATTCTTATCTCTTCTAGCTATTCTCTGGAATTCTGCATTCAATTGGGCATATCTATGTTTTTCTCCCTTGCCTTTCGCTTCCCTCCTTTCCTCAGCTATTTGCAAAGCTTCCTCAGACAGCCATTTTGCTTTCTTGCATTTCTTTTTCTTTGGGATGGTTTTGGTTGCTACCTGTTGTACAATGTCACGAACCTCTGTCCATAGTTCTTCAGGCACTCTGTCTATCAGATCTAATTCCTTAAATCTATTTGTCACCTCTACTGTATATTCAACAGGGATATGATTTAATTCATACCTGAGTGGCCTAGTGCTTTTCCCTACTTTCTTCAGTTTGAGCCTAAACTTTGCAAGGAGAAGCTCATGGTCTGAGCCACAGTCAGCTCCTGGTCTTGTTTTTACTGACTGTATAGAGCTTCTCCATCTTTGGCTGCAGAGCATATAGTCAATCTGATTTCTGTGTTGACCGTCTGGTGATGTCCATGTGTAGAGCGGTCTCTTGGGTTGTTGGAAAAGAGTGTTTGCTATGACCATCGTATTCTCTTGACAAAATTCTATCAGCCTGTGCCCTGCTTCATTTTGTACTCCAAGGCCAAACTTGCCTGTTATTCCAGTTATCTTTTGGCTTCCTACTTTAGCATTCCAATCCCCCATGATGATAAGGACATCATTTTTGGGTGTTAGTTCTATAAGGTGCTGTAGGGCTTCGTAGAACCGGTCAATTTCATCCTCTTCAGCACTGGTGGTTGGGGCATAGACGTGGACTACTGTGATATTGAATGGTTTGCCTTGGATTCGAACTGAGATCATTCTGTCATTTTGAGGATTGTATCCCAGTATTGATTTTCCTACTCTTTTATTGACTATGAAGGCTACTCCATTTCTTCTGAGGGATTCTTGTCCGCAGTAGTATACCTGATGGTCATCTGAATTAAATTCACCCATTCCTGTCCATTTTAGTTCGCTGATACCTAAGATGTCGATGTTCAGTCTTGTCATCTCTTGTTTGACCACGTCCAGCTTTCCTTGATTCATGGATCTTACATTCCAGGTTCCTATGGAGAAAAAATCTTTACAGCATCGGACTTTCCTTTCACCACCAGACACATCCACAGCTGAGCGTCCTTTCGGCTTTGGCCCAGTCGCTTCATTCTTTCTGGCGCTACTAGTACTAGCCCTCTGCTCTTCCCCAGTAGCATATTGGACGCCTTCCGACCTGAGGGGCTCATCTTCCAGCGTCATATCGTTTTGCCTTTTGGTACTGTCCATAGGGTTTTCATGGCAAAGATACTGGAGTGGGTTGCCATTTCCTTCTCCAGTGGATCACGTTTTGTCAGAACTCTCGACTATGACCTGTCCGTCTTGGGTAGCCCTGCACGGCATAGCTCATAGCTTCATTGAATTACGCAAGCCCCTTCGCCACGACAAGGCAGTAATCCATGAAGGGGAGTATAGGTGGTACCTTGCTCAATAGTAGTAACTGTGAGAGGGATCTCGGAGTCCTAGTAGACAATCACTTCAATATGAGCCAGCAGTGTGCTGCAGCTGCCAAAAAAGCCAACACAGTGCTAGGCTGCATTAACAGAGGGATAGAATCAAGATCACGTGAAGTACTAATACCATTTTACAATACTTTGGTAAGGCCACACCTGAAATACTGCATCCAGTTTTGGTCACCACAATGTAAAAAAGATGTCGAGACTCTAGAAAGGGTACAGAGAAGAGCAACAAAGATGATTAGGGGACTGGAGGCTAAAACATATAGGGAACGGTTGCTGGAATTGGGTATGTGTAGTTTAGCGAAGAGAAGGGTGAGGGGTGACATGATAGCAGTGTTCCAATATTTCAGGGGCTGCCCTAAAGAAGAGGGAGTCAAGCTATTTTCCAAAGCGCCTGAAAGCAGGCCAAGAAGCAACAGATGGAAACTAATCAAGGAGAGAAGCAACCTAGAACTAAGGAGAAACCTCCTGACAGTTAGAACAATTAACCAGTGGAACAACCTGCCTCCAGAAGTGCTAAATGCTCCAACACTGGAGGTTTTTAAGAAGAGACTGGACAGCCATTTGTCTGAAAAGGTATAGGGCAGGGATCTTCAAACCTGGCCCTTTTATGACTTGTGGACTTCAACTCCCAGAATTCCTCAGCCAGGCACACTGGCTGAGGAATTCTGGGAGCTGAAGTCCACAAGTCATAAAAGGGCCAAGTTTGAAGACCCCTAGTATAGGGTTTCCTGCCTGAGCAGGGGGTTGGACTAGATGACCTCCAAGGTCCCTTCCAACTACTACTACTTCTTCTTCTTCTTCTTCTTCTTCTTCTTCTTCTTCTTCTTCTTCTTCTTCTTCTTCTTCTTCTTAATATTATTATTATTATTATTATTATTATTATTATTATTATTATTATTATTATTATTATTATTATTATTATTATTATATCATAATCTTAACCCTACCTTGATGATGTTACCTAGTTTGGGTAATGAAACGTTTCCAAGAAAATCAGAAAATCAGCTCAGAGAGTGCCAAGGACCTCAGACCTTTTCCTCCCCACTTCCTCCTCCTCCTCCTCCTCCTCCTCTGGTCATGAAACTACTGTAAGAAAATCATCAAGCTCAGACAGCATCAAGCACCCGTCATGTCAACCCTGAGCTACAAATATTCTCCTTTATTGTCTAAGCGGAAGTTTCTAGAACTCATTGTTGAGTCTTGATTCACGTTTTATTTTTATTTTTATTTATTTTAATCCCATTTATATCCCGCCCTTCTCCGAAGACTCAGGGCGGCTTACAATTTAAGCACAAACCAATGTGCTTAGCAATAGCCTTCATTCTATTTATATGCCTGCTTATTAGGGCTTTTGCCCTGCCCCCCAAGCGGCATTATTACAAAGTCAGCTTAATTGCCCCCAACAATCTGGGTCCTCATTTTACCTACCTCGGAAGGATGGAAGGCTGAGTCAACCTTGAGCCTGGTGGGATGCGAACCTGCAATAATTGCAGGCAGTTGGTGTTACTTAAGGAGGCATTAGCCCACTGCTCCACCAAGGCTCTTTTAGAAGCCAAGGAAGATTACGAGGTGCTCCTAATCTTAGAAATTAGAAATTTGCTCATTTTATTCCTCCCTGGCTCCCACTTTGCTTCCTATTTGCTCACGGGCAGTCCCAATGTCCTCTCCTATATTGCTTTTTAAGAGTATCTTAGCACTTTCAGAAAACCCGTCGAATGACACCGGGTGGGCTGGAGAAGGAGAACCCGACACGGCCCTGCCAATAAATTTATGGAAATTAAATTTATACTTATGCATGGGATTTACAGAATTCTTAATCAGTGCTTCTGGTTCTTTGAAAATCTAATTCGGGTTATCTCTGGTGGAAGAAGTGTTGGAAGAATCCTGAATTATTAAAGTTCATTATCATCCTATTTTGCATATTAAAAGTAATGAATATGCTACAAGTCCCCCAAACAATTTGAGCCTAATAAATGGTTGGTCCCATTTATTTCCACCAAAGTGAGTCTCCAAATAGATAAAAAAAAAAAATTCCTTCCCCCTTGGATGGGAATAATGAAAGTCATGTGCAGATGGTGATGTTGGTGATGACGATGATTTATTTAATCTATTTTTTAAAACAACAACAACAGCAACAACAGCTGGCCGTTTTGAAGAGTATAGCCATCTCAACCTTGCCATTGAGTTGGTGGGAAGAATTAAGCCCTGCTTAATGTTGATTAAGTTATTTCTTTAAACCAATTCTAGTTTGCAAGTCTCTTCCAACTCTTGTTATTCTGCCTAATGACTATTTAATCTTTCTCCCTGTCCTTTCATATGAGGTCTTTTGGGGACCTCCATAAGAGGCTAAAACATACAAAGAACAGTTGCTGGAATTGGGTCTGTCTAGACCAGGGGTCAGCAACCTGAAACAGTGAAAGAGCCACTCGGAACTGGTTCCCTCACAAAAGGAAAAACTGGGAGCCGCAAAAAAATGTGTGTGCATGTGCGTACATGCGCGCATGTGCAGAACAGGGTTTGACTGAAGAGTGGAGCCAAGGCAAGATATGCACCTACCCTGCATATTTGAATTGATTGGTTGAACTTTTTTAGTCCCACTTTTTTTTTTGGACTGCACATGGCAGAAGACTGGGAGCCGCAGGAGATGGCTGAAAGAGCCGCATGCGGCTCCGGAGCCGCGGGTTGCAGACCTGTGGACTAGTCTAATGAAGAGAAGGGTGAGGGGGGACATGGTAGCAGCCTTCCAATATTTCAGGGGCTGCCCCAAAGAAGAGGGAGTCAAGCTATTCTCCAAAGCGCCCGAAGGCAGGACAAGAAGCAATGGATGGAAACTAATCAAGGAGAGAAGCAACCTGGAACTAAGGAGAAACTTCCTGACAGTGAGAACAATTAACCAGTGGAACAACCTGCCTCCAGAAGTTGTGGATTCTCCAACACTGGAAGTTTTTAAGAAAAGACTGGAAAAACCCTTTATCTGAAATGGTAAAGGATTTCCTGCCTGAGCAGAGTGTTGGACTAGATGACCTCCAAGGTTCCTTCCAATTCTGTTGTTTTATTTATACTGTAGCTTCTGAATATCATCCAAAAACAGTTCCATAATTAGCACAATACAGGTAGTCCTCGACTTATGACCACAACTGAAACCAAAATTTCCGTTGCTAAGTGAGAAATGTGTTAAGTGAGTTTTACCACCTTTCTTGCCATAGTTGTTAAGTCAATTGCCGCAATTGTGAAGTTAGTCACACAGTTGTTAAGTGAGCCTGGCTTCCCCACTGACTTCGCTTGTCAGAAGGTCGCCAAAGGGGAATCACATAACCCCGAGACACTGCAACCGTCATAAATACGAGCCGGTTGCCAAGTATCTGAATTTTGATCACATGACCAGGGGGACGCTGCAATGGTTGTAAGTGTGAAAAACAGTCGTGTGTCATTTTTCCCCCCAGTGGCGTTGTAGCTTCGAGCAGTCACTAAACAAACCGCCGTAAGTCGAGGACTATCTGAACAGCGATTTAAAGAGGAGGTGACTTAAAGGAGAATGACTGTGAACAGGGACTCCTGAGAGGGTCAGAAAATCGGCAATTTAATTTTTTTAAGAAGCCCTTGGGTGCATGCCATCTGGACTTGGGGATTTATTTATTTGCATTTTCCCCCACCCCATTCCAATTGTCTCAATTTGTTTGACAGCCTATCTGGAAAAAGTCAGCTCAGACTTCAGCCTCCTTCCTTTTTTAAGAGGAATTGGCCTTTTGGTTTTGCTTAGCAAAAGGGAAGTTCTGGGCAAGCGGAGACCTGGTTGTTAGCAAGACAGTTTGTCCCTGCCTGAGGCGTTTCACTCTTCCAAAGCAAGCTGACATATCTTGACCATTCTCCCCTAAAAATCTCAAGATGGCGTCGCGTCATGCTCACGTTAGGTCAGGGGTGTCAAACTCAATTTCACCGAGGGCCGCATCAGCATTGTGGTTGCCCTCAGGGGGCCGGGTGGGTGTGGCCAGGGTGGGCGTGGCCTACTGGGTGGGCGTGGCTAGAGTGCGTATGGCCTACTGGGTGGGCGTGGCCAGCTCCACATCGTTGGCATCAAGGGTGCCTATGGGGGCCTGGGCAGGAGTGGGACAGATCTGAGGGTCTCTGGCAGAAGGAGGGTCTCTGGGCCAGGGCCAAGGCAGTGGGGGCCGTTCCCTCACTGTTTCCAGGATGGCTTCGCGGGCCGCATGAAACCACTTCGCGGGCCGGATCCGGCCCCCGGGCCTTATGTTTGACATGTCTGCGTTAGGGGCACCGAGGCGCTTCCGTGTTGAAAGGTTGAGCTGGTGACATCACCAGCCCAGAGGATGCCCAGTTGGAGGGTCCTATCATGTCCCCGGCAGGAGCGGGAGCGAAGGACGGGAGCTCACCCCATCCCACCACAGTACTCAAACGTCAGCTTGCAGCTTATCAAGCGAGTGTCCTAAGCATGCGAACCATTGTGCTCCAAGGAACCTCAAGTTGGGCCAGAACTTAAGAAAGTATCCAATAGCCTACGCTCAGACTGTTCAGGTAGTCCTCGACTTACGACCAAAAAAAACCAGCCCCAAATTTCTGCTGCTAAGCAAGACGTGTGTTCTGTGAGTTTTGCCCCATTTTAGGACCTTCCTTGTCAAGCGAATCGCTGCAGTTGATAAGTTAGTCGCATAGTTGTGAAGGGAATCTGGCTTCCCCATTGAGTTTGCTTGTTGCAAAAGGGGATCACGTGACACACACACACCCCTGGGACGCTGCAACCGTCGTAAATATGAGCCTGTCCAAATTTCGATCGTGTGACCGTGGGGATGCTCCCACGATCGTAAGTGTGCAAACGGCTCACGTCACTTTTTTCAGTCCCGTTGTAACTTCGGACACTAAACGATGGTTGTCAGTTGAGCATGGCCCTTTTTAAATTGAAATCAGAAAGTGCGCCCTGAACAAAACCGCGCACTGTCTGCCAGACTCTTGTCGATATCTGTGAATTTACTAAATGGGGAATTTAAAGCAGAAGAGACAAATGCGATAGCTGCCTTTGGAGGGGACATTCTTAAATTGCTTGGAACTCTTTAGCGCTCTCCAAAGATTCTGTTCTCCTGGTGCCTCTTGCATTATGTATCCCATTATATCTCTCCATCTCGCTGTGTCCTTTCGATTAGATTAGAGGGGCACGCCGTTTATCAGCCTTGTCTCGAAAATCAATTTCAACAAATAGCTTGGCAAAAAGGGCAGGGTCAATCAGGCCTCAACCGTCTCAAGGCTTGGGGGAAAAAAAAATCAGTTGGGTTTGACGTTGCTTTGTAGGATGAATACAAACCGGAACGAAAGAGAATTTCGCCTCTCCTCCTTAATTTCAACTGGCCGGTCTTTGGTTTACAATTCTGTGCATAACGTGGCTCACCCGAGGCAAGATGGAATTTGAATGTCCACTCCACGACAGCGTGGCGAATGTCCACTTCATCATAATTTTAATGTTTATCTCTGGCTATCTGCAGGAATCCCCGTGCCATATTTGTGTACAGTGCAAATTTTCTTAACAGTGTTGGAAGAGTATAAAGGAGGGGGGGTATAACTCAGTATAAAGATGACTTACAATACTAAGGCACAACCAGATAGAATAGAATCAGAATACTGCTGGAAGGGACCTTAGAGGTCTTCTAGTCCAGCCCCCTGCTCAAGCAGGAGATCCTATATATCAGTCTGGACCAATGGCTGTCCAATCTTTTTTTAAAAACCTCCAGTGATGAAGCACCCATAACTTTCTGAAGGCCACTGGTTGATTGTTGTCATTGTCAGGAAGTTTCTCCTTAGTTCTAGGTCAGAGGTCTGAAGCCAAACTGTTCCACTGGTTGATTGTCCTCGCTGTTAGGAAGTTTCTCCTTAATTCCAGGTTGCTTCTCTCCTTGATTAGTTTCCATCCATTGTTTCTTGTCCTGCCCTCTGGTGTTTTTGGAAAATAAGTTGACCCCTTCTTTTTTTGTGGCAGCCCCTCAAATACTGGAATGCTACCACCCCTAATCCTTCTCTTTATTAGACTAAAAAGGTAAAGGTTCCCCCGCACATGCATGCTAGTCGTTTCCAACTCTAGGGGCCAGTGCTCATCTCTGTTTCAAAGATGAAGAGCCAGCACTTGTCCGAGGATGTCTCCGTGGTCATGTGGCCGGCATGACTAGATGCCAAAGGCGCACAGAGCACTGTTACCTTCCCACCGTAGTGGTCTCTATTTTTCTACTTGCATTTTTACGTGCTTTCGAACTGCTAGGTTGGCAGAAGCTGGGACGAGTAACAGGTGCTTACTCTGCTACGCGGGATTCGACCCGCCAAACTGCGACCATCTGATCGACAAGCTCAGCATCCTAACCCACTGAGCCACAGCGTCCCTATTTAGACTAAAAAGGTAAAGGTAAAGTTTGCCCCGCACATGCGTGCTAGTCATTTCCAACGCTAGGGGCCGGTGCTCATCTCCGTTTCAAAGCCGAAGAGCCAGCATTTGTCCAAGGACGTCTCCGTGGTCATGTGGGATGCAGTGGCTCAGTGTGTTAGGACACTGAGCTTGTTGAATCCCGAGTGCCACATAACAGAGTGGGTGCCTGTTACTCGTCCCAGCTTCTGCCAACCTAACAGTTCGAAATCACGTAAAAAATGCAAGTAGAAAAATAGGGACCACTACGGTGGGAAGGTAACAGCGTTCCATGCGCCTTTGGCTATTTAGACTAGACGTACCCAATTCCTGCAACCATTGTTCATACGATCTCAGCAACTTTATGTAGTAACCGGGATTAATTTTGGGTGGACGCCAAAAGACAGTCCATTCCACACACTCCCTGGCTCTTCCTTTGTTATTACTCTTAATTACAGATGCAAATTAGATTGCAATTGTAAATCAATAGTTCATTATGCTGCTTTGGGAGGCAGCACATTTTTCCCCCTATTGGTTGCTAAAATGTTGTTTAATTTCTGTGTTGGCCAACCTCCCTTGAGAATCTTCAAGTCTCCTGTTCCTCATTTATTAGGATCAACCCCACCTTGTGTCTTAGGAAATGAAAGTGCCAAAAGCAATTTAGGGACTACACTCCTTTTGAATTAAAGCACTATCAGCACAGTGCGCATTTCTTCCCCCCCACAACTAGCCTCTTCAATACCTAGCAACAGTCATACATGCTACTCAGACGGCATTGAGCAGAGCAGATATAATGCTAATAATTCAATAAAATCCATCCATCCATCCATCCATCCATCCATCCATCCATCCATCCATCCATCCGAACAGAACTCAAAAACAGCTATGGACAATCTTGTAAATCCTGCAGAAAAGATTTCTATCAAATAATGAGAGAGGGAAGTGATTGAAAGGCAGACAAATCAGAACGGTTGATCGTTTATTGCTACCTATTGTTGAAAGAAAAATCAGATCCAGTTCCAAGCTGGGAGTAAATAAAATGGAGGCTAAGATGCTGGAAATAAAATGGAGGCTAGCCGCTTAGGAAAAAATGGTTCTTGTTAGAATAGAATAGAGCTGGAAGGGACCTTGGAGGTCTTCTAGTCCAGCCCCCTACTCAAGTAGGAGACCCTATACCACTTCAGATAGGTGGTTGTCCTGCCTTTTCTTTACAAAAAACACCCCAGTGGTGAAACACACACAACTTCTGAAAGCAAGCTGTTCCACTTATAATTTCAATAAGATGTAAAATGTGTCAAATTCCCCAATCCTATTTTATTTTTTAATTATTTTTTTAAAGGTCCCGTTTTCTTTTTTCTTTGACATGTACATTCATCCATATCTTTATATGTCTTTGTTCTTTTTGTTTTTTTTCTGCAAAGTCTGACTGGATTAAATTGGTTGAGCTCCCTCTGCTCCAACATAGAGAATTACACCCCCCCCATCTGCTCAAAGAAATAAATAATGGATCAGCTTTGAAAAATCAATTGATAATAAAATGAGATCTCTTTCTCTCTCTCTCTAAATGAGAGCCTCGCTCAGCACAGCTGCAGTTGTGTTAACTATTTCTGGCAGGTAATAGTTGTGTCCAAAATATTAGACTTACCAAGCAGACCTATTACCGTGTTGCAAGGAATAAAGGACCAACGGATGGGAAACCAGTCAAAATGAATCTGAACGCTTTGGAAAAGGTAGTTAAAAGGGGTGGTGGTGGGGGGGGTCCTTTGCTGTATGCTTAGGCAGATCTGGGAAAGGGATCTTCTCATTTTACCAGATAAAATGTAAAGCTTAAAATTTAGCCACCCTCTTAAAATATTTCTTACCTGTCTGTATGGCATGCTTTTGAAGGTCGTAGTACCTGTACATGAAGGGGCGCGATGGCTCAGTGGGTTAGGACGCTGAGCTTGTCGATCAGAAGATCGGCAGTTTGGCGGGTCGAATCCCGAGTGCTGCGTAACAGAGTGAGCGCCTGTTACTCGTCCCAGCTTCTGCCAACCTAGCAGTTCGAAAGCACGTAAAAATGCAAGTAGAAAAATAGGGACCACTACGGTGGGAAGGTAACAGCGTTCCATGCACCTTTGGCATCTAGTCATGCCGGCCACATGACCACGTTCTTGGACAAGTGGCTTTTAAATGGAGATGAGCACCGGTCCCTAGAGTAGGAAACGACTAGCACGCATGTGCGGGGGAACCTTTACCTTTACCTTAGTACCTGTACACATCGATGATGAACAAACATCAACTATTCACATCATAGTATCTTGAGGGCTCTTATCTTCAGAAACATCAATATGGTAGGCTTGGTCTTTCAATTCATGGTTATTCTTTGACGTTGGTCCATTTGAAGGTCCTTCAAATATAAGATATTGATCATTGGGACTGCGAGACATATTATTAGATGGCGTGTAACCCTGCCTGTGTATGCCTAGTCTAGTGAAAAGAAGGACTAGGGGTGATAGAATAGCAGGTATTTCAATATCTGAGAGGTTGCCACAACGAAAAGGGGGTCCACCTATTTTCCAAAGCACCTAAAGGCAGAACAAGAAACAACGGATGGAAACTACTCAAGGGGAGATCCAACCTAGAATTAAGGAGAAACTTCCCAACAGTGAGAAGAATTAACCAGTGGAACAGCTTCCCTCCAGACGTTGTGGGTGCTCCATCACTGGACGTTTTTAAGAAGAGATTGGACAACCATTTGTCTGGAATGGAATAAGGTCTCCTGCTTGAGCTGAATGTTGAACTAAAGATTTTCAAGGACCCTTAAAATGCTGTTGTTCTGGGGTGTGTCTGTCTGTGTGTGTCCATTGCTGGGATTATCATATATAAATAGCAAAGGAAATGAAAGCTTAAAGACACTTATAGCATTATAATAACTGTGGCCATTCATAAAACAACTACTGGATGGTAATGCAGTAGACATTTTTCCTTTAAAAAGCTGGTTTGCATGTGATATGCTGTTATGCTTTAGATGATAGATAGATAGATAGATAGATAGATAGATAGATAGATAGATAGATAGATAGATAGACAGACAGACAGACAGACAGATAGATAGATAGATAGATAGATGATAGACAGATAGATAGATAACCTTTATTGACATTTTTTTATTGTGGGCACAATGGGACACATTAAATATAAAATTTAGTTGCTTGCTCTCAAAGTGTATACATACCTAACACACATTTAAATGTACTATATACAACATATGTATAGACCTTTAATGCTCAAGTTCCATAATGTACAGTTGAACACTTGATAACTTACACTTCAAATTATTAGTTCCCAACCTTGGGAATTTTAAGACCTGTGGACTTCGACTTCCAGAATTCCCCAGCCAGCATAGCATAGTTGACTCAGGAATTCTGGGTGTTGAAGTGCATGAGCCTTAAAAGTTCCCAAGGTTGGGATACCCTGCTCTATATTGTCTCTCCAGAGTTTCAAAAAAGAATTGTTTTTACTCTGTTTATAGCCATTGATAACTAAATCTAGGAACTTTGGCATATGGACATATAGTAAAAGATTAGTATATTAATTCCTATTATT
Organism: Vipera ursinii; assembly: GCF_947247035.1. Lineage (NCBI taxonomy): Eukaryota > Metazoa > Chordata > Lepidosauria > Squamata > Viperidae > Vipera > Vipera ursinii. The sequence goes on along the minus strand of NC_139515.1, from coordinate 7,043,481 downwards.
CTTATCCTTCTGTGATAAGAATGACAGATAGAAACTCTTTTAAGGGAAAAAAAATAAAAACTTTTGGAGCAACTTAATGTTTTGCCCAAAATTTTAATTAGCTTTTTTCTTCCAATGTTACAGTTTTACATATTTTCACCTACTAATTTAGTTATTGGTGGGTTTTTTGGGGCAACATTTGAAATTATACTAATTTTACCCATAATTCTGTCCTTCATTATAGGTTTTCATTGGAGAAACCAATCACCACAAATAATTAAGCATCTTCTAAATAAAAGAGAATAAGGACATAAAATAGATTTTGGTTGTAATTTATTTCCTTCTCATTTTCTGTAATGGTATTTAAATTTTAGGGGTGACATAATAATCTCGTATATTTATGGCTATACAGAAAAAGCTAATTTGAAAATCCATACAGTAATTTACATCTCCTGCATAAAGACTTTAATGGAATACAGTCAGTTTTGAGCAAATCTAAGAATTAGTGCTTTTTCCAGCCAAAATCAAATATTTTTTTAACAATCTTCCTATTATTATTTTTTTTGTATGGATTTATGTATTCACAATTGAAATAAATAGATTCCTAAGGCTACAGTTTTGCATTCTTCTAAGCCAACTGTATGTAATTAAAGTTAGTACGTTATGCAAATGCATGAGCTCAAGTAAATTGAGTTGCTTACTGCAGCCTCGTTTGAATGCGTATCTCAAAATTGGGAACTATAATTCTTCACTTGTTGTTTCCCACCATCTCTCACCGGTGCAAAAGCTCCGGTGGAATAAATTATTTGTTTTATTTATTCATCAGATTTACATCTTCAACTGGTGCAAAGTGCAGCGGCACGGACACTCTTGGGAGCCTCCCGATACTCCCATATCACACCTCTCCTCCGTGCGCTGCACTGGCTTCCAGTTGCCTTCCGTGTGAAGTTCAAGGTGCTAACAATGACATACAAAGCCCTACATGGCATGGGTCCGGACTACCTACGGGAGCACCTTCTGCCAATGTCAGCACCCCACCGTCCTGTGCGCTCCCACAGAGAGGGCCTCCTCAGGGTGCCACCGCTCAAGGAATGTCGGCTGGTGGCCCCCAGGGGGAGGGCATTCTCAGTGGGTGCGCCAGCCCTCTGGAACAGCTTACCAACCGAAATCCGGATGGCCCCCGACCTCCGCACCTTCCGGCGCGACTTAAAAACTTACCTGTTCCAGCAGTCCGGCCTGGCCTGATAACTCTAATTGGGGTCCCAGTTTGTTTTTTACTATTGTTTTTTTTCACTATTGTTCATTCTGTATACCTACCTTATTCTGTACACCGCCCCGAGTCCCTCGGGAGAAGGGCGGTTTATAAAAACAAATAAATAAATAAATCTTCCTACAATTGCGAATAGGCTCTGGGCAATGATATAAATACAACAGTAAATAATAATAATAATAATAATAATAATAATAATAATAATAATAATAATAATAATAATAACAACAACAACAACAACAATAACAACAAAACAACAACAACAACACAAAAATGTACAATAACAACAACAACAACACAAAAATGTACAATACAAACTGTTAACCCAAGTTTTCTCTGTAGAAGCGTCACTTTTAGCTGCTTCTGGAAGTATTCAGAATAAAACAGCGGAGTTGGAAGGGACCTTGAAGGTCTTCCAAGTGGAACTACTTGCTGAAACAGGAGACCTTATGTCAGGGGTCTTCAAACTTGGCCCTTTGATGACTCGTGGACTTCAACTCCCAGAATTCCTCAGCCAGGCACACTGGCTAGGGAATTCTGGGAGTTGAAGTCCACAAGCCATAAAAGGGCCAAGTTTGAAGACCTCTGCCTTATGTTATTTCCATTTCCCAAAGCACCAGAAGACAAGATAAGAAACGATGGAGGGAAACTAATCGAGGAGTGATACAAGCTAGAACTAAGAAGGAATTTTCTGTCAGTGAGAACAATGAATCAGTGGAACAGCTTGCCTTCAGAAGTTGTGGGTGCTCCAACCCTGGAGGTTTTTGAGAAGAGACTGGAGGACCACTTGTCTGAAATGGCCTAGGGTCTCCTGCTTGACCATGGGGTTGGACTAGAAGACCTCCGAGCTCCCTTCCAATTCTGTTATTCTGTTATTTCAGACAAGGGGCTGTCCAGTCTCTTCTTAAAACACCTCCAGGGTTGGAGCACCCGCAACTTCTGGAGGCAAGCCGTTCCCACTGGCTGTTCTGACTGTCAGGAAATTTCTCATTATTTCTAGATTGGTTCTCTCCTTGATTAGTCTCCATCCATTGCTTCTTGTCCTGCCTTCATATTGCATTCAAAATCACCTTCGAAAGTTGATGGACCATGAAACTTTCAGGTGACGGCCATTCCAGGTGGCTGGTCCTTTTATAGAAAAACCGTGCCATCCATTAAAAGCCACTGATCTCTTGAACTGATTTTCCTGGCACAATGTAAGCAACCTCAGTGAGAAATTAGATCCTACAGCTCATCTGGTACCAGGTTATAGAGGGTTTTTTTTATTTATTAAAGCCGGCACTTTAAGATTGCACCTGGAAGCCAATGCAGTCTTCCCAAAATGTTACTGCTCTGCTCTCATTGTGCCACCTCATTTTGCACTGCCTGAAGCTTCTGGCTGGTCTTTCAAGGAAGTCTCCTGCAGTAATTCTAGACCAGAGGTAAAAAAAAATACAGTAATAGTCCAGCACAAACTACATAGTCCTTGACTTAATAATAATAATAACAAAGTTGGAAGGGGCCTTGGAGGCCTTCTAGTCCAACCCCCTGCTCAGGCAGGAAACCCTAGACCATTACAGACAAATGGCTGTCCAGTCTCTTCTTAAAAACTTCCAGTGTTGGAGCATTCACCGCTTTTGGAAGCAGGTTGTTCCACTGGTTAATTGTTCTAACTGTCAGGAAGTTTCTCCTTAGTTCTAAGTTGGTTCTCTCCTTGATTAGTTTCCATCCGTTGCTTCTCATCCTGCCTTCAGGTGCTTTGGAGAAGAGCTTGACTCCTTCTTCTTTGGGGCAACCCCTGAGATATTGGAAGATTGCTATCATGTCCCCCCTCATCCTTATCTTTATTAAACTAAGGTAAAGGTAAAGGTTCCCCCGCACATGCGTGCTAGTCGTTTCCGACTCTAGGGGCCGGTGCGCATCTCCGTTTCAAAGCCGAAGGAAGAGCCAGCGCTTGTCCGAGGACATCTCCGTGGTCATGTGGCCAGCGTGACTAGATGCCAAAGGCGCACGGAACGCTGTTACCTTCCCACCGTAGTGGTCCCTATTTTTCTACTTGCATTTTTACATGCTTTCGAACTGCTAGGTTGGCAGAAGCTGGGACGAGTAACAGGCACTCACTATGTTACGCGGTACTCGGGATTCGACCCGCCAAACTGCCGACCTTCTGATCGACAAGCTCAGCGTCCTAACCCACTGAGCCACCGCGTCCCTAACTATTCATTTAGTGACCGCTCAAAGTTACAACGGCACTGAAAAAAGTGACTTCTAATTATTTTTTTCACACTTAACGACCGTTGCAGCAATTCCCATGCTCACGTGATCAAAATTCAGGAGCTTGGCAAGTGACTCATATTTACGACGGTTGCGACCTTCTGACAAGAAAGTCAGTGGGGAATCCAAATTCACTTAAGTATCGTGTGACGAATGCTTCACTTAACCACTGTGGGAAAAGTCGTAAAATGGGGCATAACTCACTTAACAAATGTTTCACTTAGTGACATAAATTTTGGGCTCAGCTGTGGTCGTAACTCGAGGACTACCTGTAATTATTTATTTATTTGTATCATGCCTTTATTATTTTTTACAAATAACCTAGAGCACCTGAAAGCATACGAATATGTCCCCTTAGTATTAATATCTTTTTTTCCCCTGAAAGCCACTAGAGAAAAAATACCTTTGCAATGTGTTCTTCCAAGTGATCACGCCCGCTAAACATTGGGCAAGTTCTGTTTAGTTTGTACATATTTTGAACTTGCATTTTATATTTTATAGTTTACATTTTATGTCATATGGTGCGCCTTATTTTAATCGGGAGGCTTCTGACACGAATAAGCAAAGTCACTAAAAATAAATAAGCTTATACTGTTGAAAACAAAATCAACTTACTCCAAGGCTTGGCAATCATTAGTGCACATTTAACAAAGAACCCTTTGTAAGCTAATATAGATCAAAAGTAAGACAATGAAATAAGAAGGAAATATCTTTCTGAAAGCTTTATAGTAACTTCCAATGCGTATTGTGTTGGTGGGGTGTCATTATTCATTCTTAAGTTCAGAAATGATAGAGAGATAGATAAAATTTCTCAGAGTTCGTTAATGATGTTTTAGGGAACCATAATCCTCATGAGACTTTATTTATCTCCCTTATATGCTTCTGCTCTTTTTTTCCATGTTCTCTCTTGTTATTTTCTTCAAAGCATTCAATAAATGAAAATGAAAAATTATGCATTACAAAAAAAAAAAAGAAATCAGCTCCTTGATCTGCTGTGAATTGCAGCAAACTTTAATCCTTTCCTAGATGTAAATATTTTACTGTTTAGGCCTTGTAGGCTAATGAGAACAACTACAAAGCTTTGTAGTTAGTTTAAAAATCCCAATTTCTATGAAATTATTTATCTGCAAAAATTAACCCTCTTGCTTCTAAAGTATGTTGTCATCAGGGCTAGGTTTTAGATAGGTAGATAGATTTTTGACCTTATATCGCCACCAATCTCTCTCTTTTAATTTGTATTTGTTGGAACTTTTTCATATAATAGTAACCCACCACAGGGGAAAAGAAAACCCATAAAATCAAAAGGGAAAAAAAAGAGAAAGAAAGGAAACTTAACAGTGGCTTTTGACCTTCTTCTCAGCAAATAATTACAATTTTATTGTCTTCTTCCATCTTAAATAATTTACAGGCTTCCCTCACCGGCTCATTTAGTCTTCCATCTTTCTTAATCTTCAAATCCATAAATCACTGGTTCATTTTTCTTCTTCTTTCGGCAACAAGTCCATCTAACGATTTATTTTTTTAAAAAAAATTGTGGTTTTTGTTCTTTCTGACCAACAGGTCACTTTCTCCATTTCTGTAGTTTTCCAACCCTTTGCTCTAATGTAGGAATTTCATTTTTCTTCCATCCTTGTGCATTAAAAACAACAACAACATTTTGCTGCAGCTGCCATGCAGGATATCAATTTAACATGGTTTCCCCCCCCCCACTAATTTAGTATCCATAAATTCCAATCAAAGGAGTTCCAGTTTCTTAGTGATATTAATCATTAAAAACCTTTGTATCGTTATATGAATGTCTGCCTAGAATTTCTCAGCTTTCTTGCAAGTTTGCCATGTGTGAGAAAATATCTCCTCATGCTTTTCACATTTCCACCGCTGGTTGGAAATACTTTTTATACGTTTTTGATAATTTCCCTGGTGTCATATGCCAACAGTACATCATGTTGTAGAGGTGCTTTCCTAAATTATAACTGAGTGTAAATTTAATCCCAGTTACCCATATTCTCTCCCTCAAGGAAAACCCTCAAGGAGCCAAATATTTGGATTTAGCTACTGTTTGGTTAGTTGAAGAAAATTGACAGACTTCAAGCTATTGTATAGAAACAGACCAAAGTCTCCTCCCTTCTAGCACTGATGATGTTATTGAGTTGGGTAATGAGACGTCTGCAAGAAAGCAACCATGCTCAGAGAGCACCAAGGGCCCCACAGTTCTCCTCCTCCTCCTCCTCCTCCTCCTCCTCCTCCTCCTCCTCCCCCTCCTCCTCCTCCCTGCAAACCCCATTTCCTTCTAGCACTGATGATGTTATTGAGTTGGGTAATGAGATGTCTGCAAGAAAACAACCAAGCTGAGAGAGCACCAAGGGCCCCACAGTTCTCCTCCTCCTCCTCCTCCTCTTCCTCCTCCTCCTCCTCCTCCTCCTCCTCCTCCTCCTCCTCGCAAACCCCACTCCCTTCTAGCACTGATGATATTATTGAGTTGGGTAATGAGACGTCTGCAAGAAAACAACCAAGCTGAGAGAGCACCAAGCACCCCACAGTTCAACCCTGAGGTACAAATATTCTCTCCTACTATTGAAACTTGATAGATTTCAGAGAATTTCCTGTAATTTGCTCTCTGTAAATAAGATTCTGCTGTGAAATTGCACTTTCCCGAAAAAAGGCTGCATGTATGAAATGAAATAAAATGTTATCTGCAGCCACTATACAGGCGTTTGAGTGAGAAGAATTGACCCTTCGGCTCATTTTTTTTTTAGTTTAGACTATTTGTCATAATAAAAACTGAGTTATGTAATCCACCGAGTAGGAAGTCAGAGTTTAGCTCATCATAAACCAACTTACTACACTGACTTCTAAAGTCCCTAACTCAGCTTTCTTTTATTAAGAGTTTCAAAAATCAAGATAGCAAGCCCATAACACTGTAGAAAATTTAATTTTAGATGTAGACAATATATGGATCTGTTTTGCAGAGTGCATGCCTTGATTTCATTGCCTCTACAGACTTATAACCGCAGCTGAGCCCAAAATTTCTGTTGCTAAGCGAGACATTGGTTAAGTGAGTTTTGCCCGATTTTCTTGCCACAGTTCTCAAGTGAATCGCTGTATTTGTTAAATTAGTAACATGACTCTTAAGGGACTCAGACTTCCCCCATTGGGTTCGATTGTCAGAAAGGCATAAAAGGGGATGACATGACCCCAGGACACTACGACCGTCATAAATATGGATCAGTTGCCAAGCTCCTGAATTTTGATCATGTGACCATGGGGATGCTGCCTGCCATGGTCATAAGTGTGAAAAATGGGGATGCTGCCTGCCATGGTCATAAGTGTGAAAAATGAGGATGCTGCCATGGACATAAGTGTGGAAAATGGGGATGCTGCCATGGACATAAGTGTGAAAAATGGGGATGCTGCCATGGACATAAGTGTGGAAAATGGGGATGCTGCCTGCCATGGTCATAAGTGTGAAAAATGGGGATGCTGCCATGGACATAAGTGTGGAAAATGGGGATGCTGCAATGGTCATAAGTGTGAAAAATGGGGATGCTGCCATGGTCATGTGTGAAAAATTGGGATGCTGCCATGGTCATGTGTGAAAAATTGGGATGCTGCCATGGACATAAGTGTGGAAAATGGGGATGCTGCCTGCCATGGTCATAAGTGTGAAAAATGGGGATGCTGCCATGGACATAAGTGTGGAAAATGGGGATGCTGCCATGGACATAAGTGTGGAAAATGGGGATGCTGCCTGCCATGGTCATAAGTGTGAAAAATGGGGATGCTGCCATGGACATAAGTGTGGAAAATGGGGATGCTGCCATGGACATAAGTGTGAAAAATGGGGATGCTGCCATGGACATAAGTGTGGAAAATGGGGATGCTGCCATGGACATAAGTGTGGAAAATGGGGATGCTGCCATGGTCATAAGTGTGAAAAATGGTCATAACACACTTCTTTCAGTGCCATTGTAACTTTGAAGGGTCGCTAAATGAACTGTTGTAAGCCGAGGACTATCGGTATATATAGGCTCATATTTTATAGTTTAGAACATTTAATCACAATTCGAACTGAGGTTTATAGTCCGTATGACTTCACTTCCACAGGGTTTAACTCAAGTTTCTTTCATTAGCGTTTCAGAAATCAAGATAGCCAACCCGTAAAATTTTGGAAAACTGAATTTATTATTTATTTATTTAATTTGTATACTGCCCTTCTCCCGAAGGACTCAGGGCAGTGAACAGGGCAATACATAAAAACAAGATACAAAAATTAAAAATTATTAAAAAGTAATTAAACAGTGCCCATAATAAATTAATACAGATTAACAGTTAAAATCCATTTATAAAATCCAACCCCGTCCCTTCAGGCCAGGCCAGCTTGTTCAAAGAGATGGGTTTTAAGATCGCGCCGGAAGGAGCGGAGATCGGGCGCCATCTGGAGCTCGACCGGAAGATGGTTCCAAAGATCCGGTGTTTAGATGTAAACAATATCTTAGGCACGCTCTGCAGAGTCCATGGCTTCTTTTATCAGTTTTATAGACCTTAGTAAAGGGACTACAATCATGTTGTGTTTCTAAAGAAGTTGCTGTGCTGTAAATTTGGATTCGGTTTTATCGGGAAGCCTTGGGCAGAATTATGACGAAGACCTATTTCACAAAATATAATGAGACGTAGAAAAAAGGCTGGTAGGTCAGTCTTTCTTAGATTGGGAGCTTCAGCCCCCAATTGCTTCCATTTGGCCTGATGACAAATGTTTCGCCCTTATTAATCGAAATGTTTATTAAGCAAAAAATGAAGGAGTAAGATTGGGGGCAAAGGGGCTTAGTAAAAATACTTCAGAATCTTCTGCTTTTAATTCGAAGTTTTATACAGTGTCTAGTTCACCTGCAAGTTATATACCTTATAATATGTCTATGATTAGGGGACTGGAGGCTAAAACATATAAGGAACGCTTCCTGGAATTCGGTATTCTAGTTTAATGAAGAGAAGGACGAGGGGGGTGACATGATAGCAGACTTCCAGTATCTCAGGGGCTGCCCCAAAGAAGAAGGAGTCAAGCTATTCTCCAAAGCCCCTGAAGGCAGGACAAGAAGCAACGGATGGAAACTAACCAAGGAGAGAAGCAACCTAGAACTAAGGAGAAACTTCCTGACAGTGAGAACAATTGATCAGTGGAACAACCTTGCCTCCAGAAGCTGTGGATGCTCCCAACACTGGAAGTTTTTAAGAAGAGACCGGACAGCCATTTGTCTGAAATGGTATAGGGTTTCCTGCCCGAGCAGGCGGTTGGACTAGATGACCTCCAAGGTCCCTTCCTACTTTATTATTATTATTAATTATTTTTATAATATAATGAAGACATGTTCGTGGCTCATGTTGTTGTTGTCTGGTATGACTGAATTGGAATTAGAGTTAGCAATCCAGAGCTTTCCCCCATCACTCTAAATACTGTGGCTTTTCATGTTTCTCCTTTTCAGCATCTCCTTGGGTGGACAAGAGTCGAACGCAGAACAAGATCGATCTGTATGACGTCCGTAGAAGGCCCTGGTACGTCACACCTGCATGTTGGTGGAACTCAGCTGCCTTTCCTTCTCCTTTCCCTTCTTTGTCTGTAAATTAGCAGCTTCCCTTCCCTTTCCTTCAGCATTAAAGTCACAGAGGTCCGTGGAGATGCCTCAGTCTATTCCAGGTCATGGTTGTCCCAAAGGTGGTTGCTGTTGTTGTTGTTGTTGTTGTTTTTCCACGAGGCAACTGAGCTTTCTTGTTTTTCTCTGAAGAGGTCTCCTTCAGCTCTGACTGCCCTTCCCCGCTGAAGAAGCTGGAGAAGCCTCTTGGACGAGAAGCGAAACGTCTTCAAGAAAAACCAGAAAGTCCAGTTGCCTCTTGGGGAAAAACAACAACAACACCTTTGGGGGTTAAGTCACAGAGTTTCTGATGCAGAAAAAGTTTCTCTTTAACGTGTTCATCTACAAGCTGATCCACCACCAAGTAATAGGACAGTTGGCCGTAAGAAGTGTGTGGCTTGGTTGTGTTCATGACATTCATTCATTCATTCATTCATTCCATTCCATTCCATTCCATTCCATTCCATTTATTTATTTATTTATTTATTTATCTATCTATCTATCTATCTATCTATCTATCTATCTATCTATCTATCTATTTATTTATTTTGCTAGTGCTTGAAGGGTTCAGACATATGGTTCGAAATAAGAGAATAAGTACTGATATATAAAATGTTCAGCAAGAAGGCTTTGGTGAAGCTGAGGACTCCAATCACACATGTCTACACACTTTCGTTGTGATTTTGATTAGGTAGTTTGGACAAATGTTCCACCAGGCAGGTACACCTTTCCAGTAACTTAAGGCTGGATTTATAAAATCATCACCACCTTCAATCAGAAGCACCTTTAGAAATGCTCAGTTCTGATGCTGCAAAGACAGACTGTACGTGGGTGAATCCGCTAACTTTCTGATAGCTTTCCTGTGTCCAGGAAATGATATAGATGATAGACAGATTGAAAATTCTGGATAGATAGATAGATAGATAAATAGATAGACAGACAGACAGACAGACAGACAAATAGAAAGATAGACAGACAGACATACAGACAGACAGACAGAAAGACAGACAGACAGACAGATTTAAAATTCTGGATGGATGGATGGATGGATAGATAGATGATGGATAGATAGATAGATAGATAGATAGATAGATAGATAGATAGATAGACAGACAGATTTAAAATTCTGGATGGATGGATGGATGGATGGATGGATAGATAGATGATGGATAGATAGATAGATAGATAGATAGATAGATAGATAGATAGATAGATAGATAGATAGATATAGATTTAAAATTCTGGATAGATACATATAGATACATTTAAAATTATAGATAGATAGATAGATAGATAGATAGATAGATAGATAGATAGATAGATAGATAGATAGACAGACAGATTTGAAATATAGATTTAAAATTCTTGATAAATGTATATAGATACATAGAGAGATGGATAGAGAGATAATTGATAGATAAATCGATGATGATGATGAGAGAGAGAGGGATGGATAGCAATTGATAGATAGATAGATAGATAGATAGATAGATAGATAGATAGATAGATAGATAGATAGATAGATATAGATGATAGATCGATAGACAGACATACACAGACAGACAGACAGACATAGAAAGATTTAAAATTCTGAAAGGCCATCCCGGAAGTCAGCTTTCTCCAAGCACTGACACTTTAAAAATCACAGAGCACAAGAACTTGAGCAAGAATTATTGCATGCAATAAAATAAAATAAAGAAGCCTTTAATTAAAATATCAAATAAACCAATAAAACCAGGCACTCGAATTAACCAAATGTTGACTCTGGGAAGGCCTCTGTTATTTTGAGATTTCTTTAATTAAAGGAGGAACGGGTTGCTTTGAAGTTCGGGAAATGGAACCGTGGGAGGGAAAAAGGTAGTGGGTTTTTATTTTATTTTATTTTACTTTTTGCCTCCTTCTTCCCCCGTCCCCCCCCCCGTTCACCCCCCCCCACCTTCAGATTTTTCTATTAGCAGCTCCGCGGAGGGCAAGGAGCAAAGCAATTTGGATTGAAGAGGGAAGACGGGAGATAACTTTTTCAGACAGCTGTTTTTCCCCACTTTCAAAGCCACCCCCCTGTGGGATTGTTAATTCGTACATGGAGCCAGCCCAGCCATTGAAACAAACTCGGGGTCCTAATCAAGAATCTTGTGCGTCACATCCACACGCCCGAATGCAAGAGTTCAGCTTTTGGAAACAGACAGCCCCGTCCAATTCCATTTTCTCTTCATGAAACCTTTTATGTTGCTTTGCGGAGCTTGGAAAGTGGTGCAGCCAAAGTGCTTTTTGATGTTCTTCAGCTCACCGTTATTCAGACAGACGTCAGGCAAATAGAAATGAGGGTTTGGGGTGGGTTTTTTTTTCTTTCCCCCCCATGAGTTTCCTGGCGGGTTGCAAAGAAGCCTCCTTTGATTCTCATTGAGCGATCAGACACGAACAAAGGATTATTATTATTATTATTATTATTATTATTATTATTATTATTATTATTATTATTATTATTTGAAACTTCTGACCTTTCCTATCGCTTATCTTTTCACTCCAGGTATATCCAAGGAGCTGCCTCCCCAAAAGATATGCTGATTCTTGTTGATGCGTAAGTGCCCCAAAGGTTAAAGCATTCAAACAGAGGGCTGTAAAGTACTTTTCCCCCCTTTGTCTTTTACAGCAACGGGGATGAAAATGTTTAAAAATGGTGAGGAGGATAACGCTTCTCGTGAGAGGGGAGGCTGTGTCACTAGGATGAATATATAAATGATGTCCACTTTGATAACCTTTTGAAATGCAACAGGATGAAAAGATACTAGTTATCGCTGGCTGCTCTTCCTAAAGAAAAGGGTCAAAAATCCCAAGGCAGCTTCTAAGGATGTGAATTTTAAAGGAGGATCGGCAAAGGAGGGAGGGAGGGAGGGAGGGAGGGAGGGAGGAAGGAAGGAAGGAAGGAAGGAAGGAAGGAAGGAAGGAAGGAAGGAAAGAGACAAGGAAGGGAGGGAAGAAGGAAGGAAGGAAGGAAGGAAGGAAGGAAGGAAGGAAGGAAGGGAGGGAGGGAGGGAGGAGAGGGAAGGGAGGGAGGAAGGAAGGAAGGAGACAGGCACGGAATGGAGGAAAAAAGGAAGGGAGGAAAAAAGGAAGGAAGGAAGGAAGGAAGGAAGGAGACAGGGAGGGAGGGAAGAAGGAAGGAAGGGAGGCAGGGAAGGGAGGAAAAAAGGAAGGAAGGAAGGAGACGGAGGGAGGGAAGAAGGAAGGGAGGAAGGAAGGAAGGAAGAAAGGAAGGAGACAGACAGGGAAGGGAGCACATTTGATTTGTGCTTAGATTGTAAGCCACCCTGAGTCTTCGGAGAAGGGCGGGATATAAATGGGATTAAAATAAATAAATAAGGGAGGAAAGAAGGAAGGAAGGAAGAAAGGAGACAGGCAAGAGAGGGAGGGAAGAAGGATGGAGGTGGGAGGAAGAAAGAAAGGAGGAAGTAAGGAGGGAGAGAGGGAGGAAGGAAGGAAGGAAGGAGACAGGGAAGGGAGGGAAGAAGGAAGGGAGGGAAGGGAAGGAGGGAGGGAGGAAGGAAGGAAGGAGACAGGGAAGGGAGGGAAGAAGGAAGGGAGGGAAGGGAAAGAGGGAGGGAGGAAGGAAGGAAGGAGACAGGGAAGGAAGGAAGGAAGGAGACAGGGAAGGAAGGAAGGAAGGAGACAGGGAAGGAAGGAAGGAAGGAGACAGGGAGGGAAGGGAGGAAAGAAGGAGGGAGGGAGGGAAGAAGGAAGGAAGAAAGGAGGCAGGCGAGAGAGGGAATGAAGAAGGATGGAGATGGGAGGGAGGAAGGAGAGAGAGAGGGAGGGAGATAGAAGGAAGGAGACAGGCAGGGGAGGAAGGGAGGAAGGAAAGAGACAGGGGTGGGAGGGAGTTAGGAAGGAAGGAAGGGATAAGACTGCAAGGCAGAACTGGCTCAGCCCTGCTGTAAGGGGCCATTGATGGTCAGTGATGACTATTGACCCCCCCCCCGTCCCTTTGGCTTCTTCTCTTTGGCAGGAGCGGGAGTGTCAGTGGGTTGACCCTGAAGTTGATCCGGACGTCTGTCATTGAAATGTTGGAAACCTTGTCAGACGATGACTTTGTGAATGTGGTTTCCGTGAGTAGCCCTCTCTTTTTGCCACCCGCAAGTGGGGAGGTTGGGTCTAAAGAAGATTGTGCAACAATTGCCCCATACTAAAAGAACTTTATGTTGCTTGTTGTTATGTTGCTCCTTGCCCTTTTGGTCACTTCTTCGTTTATAGGCCTGAAATGCTTAAGGGACGCCCTCAGTTCAAAGGAGTAGGAGCTCCCGGAGAGCAAAGAGCAGACAAAGGAGGCAGCGATGGGTGTAGTGCAGATCGAAATGCATCTTCACATGATATAAATGTCCTGCTCTATTCTCCTTCCTTCCTTCCTTCCTTCCTTCCTTCCTTCCTTCCTTCCTTCCTTCCTTTCTTTCTTTCTTTCTTTCTTTCTTTCTTTCTTTCTTTCTTTCTTTCTTTTTTCTTTCTTTCCTTCCTCTCACTGTCTTTCCTTCCTTCCTTCCTTCCTTCCTTCCATCCCTCCACCTTCCTTCCTTCCTTCCTTCCTTCCTTCCTTCCTTCCTTCCTTCCTTCCCTTCCTCTCACTGCCCTCCCTCCCTCCCTCCCTTCCTTCCTTCCTTCCTTCCTTCCTTCCTTCCTTCCTTTTTTCTTTTTTCTTTCTTTCCTTCCTCTCACTGTCTTTCCTTCCTTCCATCCCTCCCCCTCCACCTACCTTCCTTCCTTCCATCCCTCCCCCTCCTCCTTCCTTCCTTCCTTCCTTCCTTCCTTCCTTCCTTCCTTCCTTCCTTCCTTCCTTCCTTCTGCCAGATTACTCTGATTACTTGAAAGTCCTCTGGCTTCTTTCTCAGAACCCGTAGCTCTGATCTGGCATAGCCAAATTATTAAAATTATATACACAACAAACCACTTTGGATTTGGGTTGGCCAAAGGATTTCGGATGAGCATTACCTGCAGCTGAACTCTTTCTCCAGGTGTTTGAAGAACAGGAGTGTCTGTGGAGATTCTTAGTCATCCAGGTCATGGTTATCCCAAAGGTCCTTTTTCAAAAGGCAACTGGACTTCCTTGGTTTTCCCTTGAGGACATTTTGCTTCTCAGTCAATCAGAATAGAGCTGGAAGGGGCCTTGGAGGTCTTCTACTCCAATGTTCTGCTCAAGCAGGAGACCCTATAAAGGGGTAGGCAACCTTGGTTCTTTTATGATTCGTGGACTTCAACTCCCAGAATTCCTGAGCCAGCCATGCTGAGGGGAAAGGGAGAGGTTTCCAAGCTGAGCTGTGCTGGCTCAGGAATTCTGGGAGTTGAAGTCCACGAGTCATAAAAGGGCTGAGGTTGCCTACCGCTGGTCTAGGCCTAGGCTGCTTTATGACTCATGGACTTCAACTCCCAGAATTCCTGAGCCAGCCATGCTGAGGGGAAAGGGAGAGGTTTCCAAGCTGAGCCATGCTGGCTCAGGAATTTTGGGAGTTGAAGTCCACGAGTCATAAAAGAGCCAAGGTGGCCTACCCATGGCCTAGGCCTAGGCCGCTTTATGACTCGTGGACTTCAACTCCCAGAATTCCTAAGCCAGCCATGCTGAGGGAAAAGGGAGAGGTTTCCAAGCTGAGCCATGCTGGCTCAGGAATTCTGGGAGTTGAAGTCCACGAGTTGTAAAAGAGCCAAGGTTGCCTACCCCTGGCCTAGGCCGCTTTATGACTCGTGGACTTCAACTCCCAGAATTCCTAAGCCAGCCAGGCTGAGGGAAAAGGGAGAGGCTTCCAAGCTGAGCCATGCTGGCTCAGGAATTCTGGGAGTTGAAGTCCACGAGTCATAAAAGAGCCAAGGTTGCCTACCCCTGCCCTATACAATGAGTGGCTGTCCAATCTCTTCTTAAAAACCTCCAGTGATGAAGAACCCACAACTTCTGAAGGCAAAGCTGTTCCACTGGTTGATTGTTCTCACTTCCAGGTTTCTCCTTAATTCTAGGTTGCTTCAGAACTGAAGAAGCTTCTTAGATGAGAAGCGAAACGTCTTCAAGGAAAAACAAAGACCAGCTGCCTTTTGAAAAACAAAACAAAACCTTTTTTGGGGGGAAGAACAGAAGCAATTTTCTGGCTGTTCAAGATGTGCTAAATTTGCGGAATGCTACCAGTGTCTTTCTGGTTTAGCTCTGTTTAAGAATTAGCCCTTTTCATCAGGCAGATGAAAAATAAATCTGGGAATAGTTGCAAGGAAGAATGTCTTGGCATTAGATTTCTTTCAGGGCTGCCCATTTAATATGTATAGATACATCTGGGCCATCAAGCTGCACCAACAGATCTCCCTAGATTGGAAAATGAATTCTGGCAAGATCTGATTAGATTGGCATCAAGCCGGCTATATATTTTCAAATTTCTGTATTCCCCAAACAATACTGCGATGTAGCAGTATGCTGGTTTTGAATTAAAGAGGTGGAATTACCCTTTTTTTTGTCAGTGTTCTGCATTTAAAAGTGTTACAGATTCAAAGAAAATTGGTTGCTTCTAAATGGCTTATATTTGCTTCCCTCGCTCCCTCTCTCTTTTCATATATTGCAGCTATAAAATTTCAATTCCTTTTTGTCTGAAATGGTACCGGGTTTCCTGTTTGAGCAGGCGGTTGGACTAGAACAGGGGTCGGCAACCTCGGCTCTTTTATGACTCGTGGACTTCAACTCCCAGCTATGCTGGCTCAGGAATTCTGGGAGTTGAAGTCCACGAGTCATAAAAGAGCCGAGGTTGCCGACCCCTGGACTAGAAGAACTCCAAGGTCCCTTCCAACTCTGTTATTCTGTTAATTTTAAATTTTAACTAATTGAGTAATTGTAATTACAACTGTAGGAAAATATATTGCATCTGATGATATTCTGTAACACTTTAGGTGGCACCAATGCTTCAGATAGGGTTTACGGTATTTACAAGATAGATAGATAGATAGATAGATAGATAGATAGATAGATAGATAGATAGATAGATAGAGAAATAGATGATCGATAAATGAAGACAGACAGACAGACAGACAGATAAATGGATGGATGATAGATGATAGATAGATAGATAGATAGATAGATAGATAGATAGATGGATGGATGGATGGATGGATGGATGGATGGATGATAGATAGATAGATAGATAGATAGATAGATAGATAGATGGATGGATGGATGGATGGATGATAGATAGATAGATAGATAGATAGATAGATGGATGGATGGATGGATGGATGGATGATAGATAGATAGATAGATAGATAGATAGATAGATAGATAGATGGATGGATGGATGGATGATAGATAGATAGATAGATAGATAGATAGATAGATAGATGGATGGATGGATGGATGGATGGATGATAGATAGATAGATAGATAGATAGATAGATAGATAGATAGATAGATAAATTTCAGTCCTATCTCAATCACAAAGATGGAAAATTATGCAAAGGAGGAATTGGATTTGAGTCCAAAGAATGAAACAAATAATCACTATGTTTGTAGACTTTTCAGGTAAACATACAATATTTTGTTGCAGGTGAAATGTGGGTTGTTGTTTCTCAGCTCCTTGCATTCTAACTTTCATAATGTTTGTCATTGTTTTCTTTAATTCTGTTTGCCAACCAAAATTGCTCATTGACAATGGTGATCACATACAGCAGATCAACAAAGAAATATTTTACTTTTTGTTGGCAAATACACAGATACCTTTGCTCAATGGATGATGGTTTGCAAAAGTCTCCTGCTTGAATATGCAGGGCTGATATTTGCCAATTGCAGACAGGTGTTTACTGCATATTACAGATACAGTATTATCGACGCATGCAAAGGCCAGAAGGATTTTTCTCCATCCTTAATGGATTGTGGAGCTTCACACCAGGCACAGATTTTTAAAGGAACATTTTCTGTGCAAATAATAGATAAGAGTGATTAAAACACTGCAGATAATACTCAACTTACAACTACTTGTTTAGTAACTGAAGTTACAATAACAGTGGGGGGGAAATGATTTTTTCACGCTTAAGACCAACACAATTACAATTGCAGGAAAAAGTATTGCATCCAATGATGTCCTGTAATACTTTAGGTGGCACCAATGCTTCGGATGGGGCTTACAGTATTTACAAGATACATAGAGATAAAGATAGACAGAGAGAGAGAGACAGACAGACAGACAGACAGACAGATGATCGATAAATGATAGAAGACAGACAGACAGACAGACAGATAGATAGATAGATAGATAGATAGATAGATAGATAGATAGATAGATAGATAGATAGATGGATGGATGGATGATGATAAATAGATGATAGATAGATAGATGATGATAAATAGATGATAGATAGATGATAGAAGACAAGATAGATAGATAGATAGATAGATAGATAGATAGATAGATAGATAGATAGATAGATGGATGGATGATGATAAATAGATGATAGATAGATAGATGATGATAAATAGATGATAGATAGATGATAGAAGACAAGATAGATAGATAGATAGATAGATAGATAGATAGATAGATAGATGGATGATGATAAATAGATGATAGATAGATGATGATAAATAGATGATAGATAGATGATAGAAGACAAGATAGATAGATAGATAGATAGATAGATAGATGATAGATAGATAGATAGATAGATAGATAGATGATAGATAGATAGATAGATAGATAGATAGATAGATAGATAGATAGATGGATGATGATAAATAGATGATAGATAGATAGATGATGATAAATAGATGATAGATAGATGATAGAAGACAAGATAGATAGATAGATAGATAGATAGATGATGATAAATAGATGATAGATAGATAGATGATGATAAATAGATGATTAGATGATAGATAGATGATAGAAGACAAGATAGATAGATAGATAGATAGATAGATAGATAGATAGATAGATAGATAGATAGATGGATGATGATAAATAGATGATAGATAGATAGATGATGATAAATAGATGATAGATAGATGATAGAAGACAAGATAGATAGATAGATAGATAGATAGATAGATAGATAGATAGATAGATGATAGATAGATAGATAGATAGATAGATAGATAGATGATAGATAGATAGATAGATAGATAGATAGATAGATAGATAGATGGATGGATGATGATAAATAGATGATAGATAGATAGATGATGATAAATAGATGATAGATAGATGATAGAAGACAAGATAGATAGATAGATAGATAGATGATAGATAGATAGATAGATGATAGATAGATAGATAGATAGATAGATAGATAGATGATAAATAGATGATAGATAGATGATAGAAGACAAGATAGATAGATAGATAGATAGATAGATAGATAGATAGATAGATAGATAGATAGATAGATAGATGGATGGATGGATGATGATAAATAGATGATAGATAGATAGATAGATAGATAGATAGATAGATAGATAGATAGATAGATAGATAGATGGATGGATGATGATAAATAGATGATAGATAGATAGATAGATAGATAGATAGATAGATAGATAGATAGATAGATAGATAGATGGATGGATGGATGATGATAAATAGATGATAGATAGATAGATAGATAGATAGATAGATAGATAGATAGATAGATAGATAGATAGATAGATAGATAGATGATAGATAGATAGATAGATAGATAGATAGGCAGACAGACAGACAGTTCCACTTAAGACCAACACAGCATTCCTATGGGGTCATGTGATCAAAATTTGGATGCTTGGCAACTGGTTCATATTTACAACGGTCGCAGTGTCCTGGGGTCATGTGATCCCCTTTTGCAACCTTCGGACAAGCTAAGTCCATTTGGAAGCCAGATTCACTTAACAACTGTGTTACTAACTTAACAAATTGCAGCAATTTGCTTGACATCCGTGGCAAGGAAGTCTGCAAAATGGGGCAACGTTCCCTTAGCAACTGTCTGCCAATGGAAATGTTGGACTCTATTGTGGTCTTAAGGGAAGGACTTACCTTGTACTTGAACCTTCTGTATTATTCCTTCTGCATTATGGCACTGCCACCTAGTGGTGACGTCTTCACAAATAGCTAGTATAGTTTTCCTTTTTGAGTTGTGTAGAACCGTTGAATTTTTTCAGACTTCCTCTGAGGTGTGTTTTACATATATTAATCTCTCGATTTTAAATAATAATCTTCAGGCTTTCATTTGCATGGGCAACCCCCCCTCCGTATGTGAGCACAAAACCTCTGATAGCCCTTTTAGCTCTTTTGATAAAAGGTAAAAGGTAAAGGTTCCCCCGCACATCCGTGCTAGTCGTTTCCAACTCTAGGGGCCGGTGCTCATCTCCGTTTCAAAGCCGAAGAGCCAGCGCTTGTCCGAGGACGTCTCCGTGGTCATGTGGCCGGCATGACTAGACGCCAAAGGAGCACGGAACGCCGTTACCTTCCCACCGTAGTGGTCCCTATTTTTCTACTTGCATTTTTACGTGCTTTTGAACTGCTAGGTTGGCAGAAGCTGGGACGAGTAACAGGCGCTCACTCTGTTATGCGGCACTCGGGATTCGACCCGCCAAACTGCCGACCTTCTGATCGACAAGCTCAGCGTCCTAACCCACTGAGCCACCGAAAATACCTTGATTTCAACTGTAACACTATAACAGCTATAGCACTGCTAGGCAGTTGTAGTCTGAGTGCCTTATGAACCTTGACTATGATTGTTTTTAAACACAAACAATAAGAGGTTATGGAACCGCAAAATAAACAAAGTAGAATTTTTTTTAAAGAAGCTGAAATAATCTGGGATTTTAGAATTCAAACAGGCAGACCTGCCATACAATACAATAGAATACAATAGCAATAGGTGCTTTGGGCACAATCCCCAAAAATAACTGGAGCACCGTGTGAACACCATTGACATTGACAAAAATCACCGTCAGGTCAATTGCAAAAGGCAGCTTGACTTGGCACAGCTTCCATTCTGTGACTTTTAACACCATCAAAGAACATCGTCTATCTATCCCAAGTTCTTGGGAAGAGACTTGGCAGGTGGATAAAAATGCCAGTCTGAACATTCTAGCTGATTGTGCAGCCAAACATAATTTTAACTAGATCGAACGCTGGTAAACGTAAATAATAAAGCACTCGGCTTTTTTTTTTGTTATAAGTTGCATTTTTAGCTTTTAAAGCTTTTAAACCTTGACCAGTTCAAGATTGACTCAGCCTTCCATCCTTCCGAGGCCGGTAAAATGAAGACCCAGATTGTTGGGGGCAACAGGCTGACTCTGTAAACCGCTTAGAGAGGGCTGTAAAGCATTACAAAGCACCATATAAGTCTTAAGTGCTATTGCGATTGCTGTTAAGCTTCCTCCTTCCCCAATGGCCAAAATTTATGTTAGCCCCTTGGAAAGTTGCCAGGGATGCCATCCACACTCTTTCTCTCCTTTCTCCTAGACATGTGACCCAGAGGGGGCCGTACGCAGTCCACCCTGTGCGCACTACACGCAAAATATATAGTTGTGCTCTGAGTGATTTTCATCCTTTTTTGAACTGAGTGAAAAATCCCTACATACAAATATGCCACCCATCTGTGGTGACTTGCAGGTGAAAAGAGTCCGCCAAATCATTGTTCAATAGCCATATAGCAATAGCACTTAGACTTATATACCACCTCACATTGCTTTACAGCCCTCTCTAAGTGGTTTACAGAGTCAGCATGTTGCCCCTGACAATCTGGATCCTCATTTTACTGACCTCGGAAGGATGGAAGGCTGAGTCAACCTTGAGCCGGTCAGGATCGAACTGCTGGCAGTAGGCAGAGTTAGCCTGCAGTGTTGCATTCTAACCGCTAGATAGATAGATAGATAGATAGATAGATAGATAGATAGATAGATAGATAGATAGCAATAGCAGCATCAATAGCACTTAGACTTATACACCACTCCACAGTGCTTTACAGCCCTCTCTAAGCGACGCACAGAGTCATCCTGTTGCCCTCAAGAATCTGGATCCTCATTTTAACCAGAAAGGATGGAAGGCTGAGTCAGCCTTGAAACGTCTAATCTCTAATGCATCTAATGACTTGAAAGGACTTGTTCCAATTTGGAGGTCACCATGCATATCACCTAATGGGAACTTAGCAAAAGTTGTGGCTGGGTGGAAGACTTACTGAGCGGTGCATTCTTTGATTTATTGCATTCAAATGAATTAGACATAGCCCCCAATTCCTTTGGTCTACAGACACAGCCGTGGCTCCTTCTGTGACCTTCAGACCTTCCATGGGTACCTTAATGCATCCGTAAACTTTGATGTTAATCCAGTAGGTTGATCTGTTATTTGTTGGAAAAGTAGACTTGTTTTGTTGTTAGGTTCTCAAGCCATCCATCAACCTCCATCACAGACCGTTGAGGGATCACTCACCCGAAATAGTAGACATAAGCAAATAAACTATAGGGAGGAAGCAGTTTGACAAACGAATGGTTCATTTGCTATCGTGATCCAATTCTACCGGTAGACGATCTAAAGAATTGCATAGCTGGTTTTTCCAGTCAGATCAATGACTGGATTTAATCAGCTTTTTTCCCTTCTTTCCCCCCCCCCCCTTCTAAACATTGCATGCTCACCCATAGAGCATGACTTGTTTTTCTTTTCTTTTGTAACTTAGAAAGTTCTGTTCTGTTCTGTTCTGTTCAGTTTGGTTGAGTCTCCAGAGAGGAGAAGCCATTCTGAAGTACTGATGGAAACACCTTTGTCTAAACATTTATCTCCTGCAAAAGAACGCCGAGCTCCACTTTAAGAGCAGCCTGGTGTCTAACAGTCACTTAATTTGTGATCTAATTTGCAAAGTGATTTTCTACCTTTACCTCCTCTGTTTTATTGACTGGTCTCCTCTCTCTCTCTCTTTCTCTCTCTCTCAGTTCAACGATAAAGCTCAAAATGTCAGTTGTTTCAACCATCTCGTACAAGCTAATGTGAGGAATAAGAAGAAGTTGAAGGAAGCGGTCTACAAAATCCAAGCGAAAGGAATCACCGATTACAAAAAGGGGTTCAGCTACGCCTTTGAGCAGCTACTCAATGTAAGGGCTGGAAAGCGGCCTCGTTGAGCTTATTCAACTGGGGTTCATTCCTGTACTATATAAAGGGATAACTAAAGAAGGAACCCCCCTTTTTTTAAAAGCAGGATTCTAACCTCATTTTTTTCAACAGCTGGTTTGACCTGTGGTGGTACAGTTCATATGTGTTTAACATAGTTTATACAGTAAAGATATGGTTTAAGCCAGGAGAAAGAAAGAAAGAAAGAAAGAAAGAAAGAAAGAAAGAAAGAAAGAAAGAAAGAAAGAAAGAAAGAAAGAAAAAGGAAGGAAGGAAGAAAGGAAGGAAGGAAGGAAGGAAGGAAGGAAGAGAAAAAGAAAGAAAGAAAGAAAAAGAAAGAAAAAGAAAGAAAGAAAAAGAAAGGAAGGAAGAAAGAAAGAAAGGAAGGAAGAAAGGAAGGAAGAAAGAAAGAGAAAGAAAGAAAGAAAGAAAGAAAGAAAGAAAGAAAGAAAGAAAGAAAGAAAGAAAGAAGGGATTGAGGGAAGGAAGAAAGGAAGGAAGGAGGGACAGAGGAAAAAAGAAAGGAAAGAAAGGAAATAAGATGGAGGGAGAGAGAGAGGAAGGAAGAAAGAAAAGGAAGGAAGAAGGGTGGGAGGGAAGGAAGGAAGGAAGGAGGGAGGGAGGAAAAAAGAAAGAAAGAAAAAGAAAAGAAAAGAACACCACCTTGGGTTTTTTTGGGGGGGTTCCTAGAAAATTGTCTTAGGGGACCTCGAGACTTCCTTTTATTTATTTACCGGTATTTAAGTATTTTATATAGTTGCCCATCTCACCACAATTGTGATCCAACTGTCTGGTGCAGGGAATCATGAACGACCCGAGTTATTCCAGAGCAGTTTCTTTACTGTTGCTTGCCTATAGACAGGAATCTTGCCAGCCTAAAGCACAAATCTGCATAGCTATGAGATATACGTGATAAGAGTCTACATATAGTTGCCCATCTCACCACAATGTGGTCAAACTATCAGGTGCAGGGAACCAAGAACAACTTCTTTTTTTTAATCCCATTTATATCCCGCCCTTCTCCGAAGACTCAGGGCGGCTTACAATTTAAAGCACAAATCAACGTGCTTAGCAGTAGCCTTCATTCTATGTATATGCCTGCTTATCAAAGAATGCCGATTGGTGACCCCCAGGGGGAGAGCGTTCTCTGTGGGCACGCCAGACCTCTGGAACCGCTTACCGGTTGAGCTCCGGACGGCCCCCAACCTTCGCTCCTTCCGGCGCGATCTTAAAACATTCTTTTTCGAACAAGCTGGCCTGGTCTGACGGGATGGGGTTGGGTTTTTAAAATTAGTTTTTAACTTAATATGTATTGATTTTATGGGCATGATGTTTAATGGTTTTTTAATGGTTTTTTTAAATTTTTGTATTTGATTTTTATTGTGTATTGCCCTGTTCACCGCCCTGAGTCCTTCGGGAGAAGGGCGGTATAGAAATCAAATTATTAAATTAAATTAAATTAAATTAAATTATTAGGGCTTTCGCCCCCCCCCCCAAGCGGCATTATTACAAAGTCAGCTTATTGCCCCCAACAATCTGGAAGGCTGAGTCAACCTTGAGCCTCGTGGGGCTCGAACCTGCACTAATTGCAGGCAGCTGGTGTTACTTAAGGAGGCGTTAGCCCACTGCTTTGATAGGAAGGATGGAAGTTTGGGGCCATCTGTGTCCCCCCCCCAGTGGCATTATTACAAAGTCAGCTTATTGCCCCCAACAATCTGGGTCCTCATTTTACCTACCTCGGAAGGATGGAAGGCTGAGTCAACCTTGAGTCATTCCAGAGCAGTTTCTTTATTGTTGCTTGCCTATAGACAGGAATCTTGCTGGACTAAAGCACAAACCTGCATAGCTATGAGATATACCCAGTAAGAGGTTAGGGAGGGTCCATCCTGTCTTTCTTTCTGCATATCAAATATTCCATGCTGAACTGCATTTTTGCTCCTTCGGAAGATCTCATACCTTCCTGGAACTCTTTAGTAATTTTACCACACTAATCTCTTGCCTCCTCTTTTCTACCCAGTGCTTCCCCATACTTTCTTCTCAGTCTCTACTTTCCCTTTCCTAATTTCTTCTCCACTATCTTATGTCCCACTTCTGCCACCTCTTCTGTTTCTACCTGCTATTCTCTATTCTCTGGTGATGCTTTCCCAACCCATCTCTGGCTTTTAAGGCATGAAAGCTGCACTCTATTTTTTTAACCAGTAGAGGGGGTGATCATACTGGAAAAGAGACAGCAGTGCCACAGTGCCCTCTAGTGATAAAGAAATAAATTAGCACTGATTGACTACCACTGATGATGTTTCCTAGTTTGAGTAATGGAATGTTGGCAAGAAAACAACCAACTTCAGAGAACACCAAGGACTTTTCACAAAAATAAATTCCTAGTAAGGAAAAAAATAATAATTTCATCTGAGTATTAATTTTTAAAACTCTTGAGTCGCAATAAATTTTTACAGCAGCTTGAACACGCTTACTAAAAGATATTGCCATGGTGCTGTTCTGCAAACACTGAATTAAAGTTGGATTGCGTGTTATTATAAAACTTTGCCTCTGTCCTTTCTAGAAAAGATATGTGGAGTAGTTTGTGGTCAGTTACAATAACCAGAATATATGTAAGAATCAGAAGGTTGGCAGTTTGGTGGGTCGAATCCCGAGTGCCGCGTAACAGAGTAAGCGCCTGTTACTCATCCCAGATTCTGCCAACCTAGCAGTTCGAAAGCACGTAAAAATGCAAGGAGAAAAATAGGGACCGCTACGGTGGGAAGATAACAGCATTCCGTGCGCCTTTGGCGTCTAGTCATGCCGGCCACGTGACCACGGAGATGTCCTCGGACAAGCGCTGGCTCTTCGGCTTTGAAACGGAGATGAGCACCGGCCCCTAGAGTCGGAAAAGACTAGCACGCATGTGCGGGGGAACCTTTACCTTTTTACCTTTATGTAAGAATTACTAATAGGAAAAAGCAATAAATAAATAAATAAATTCATAGATCAGGTCATGTGGCAACAGAACACTGCAGGTGCCAAGCGCCCCAAATAAGATCATGTGACCATGGGTATGTGTGTGCCACTGACACTCTCTGGAAGTGGTCATAAGTACCTTTTGGGGGTCCTGTTGTAATTTTGAACATTCACTAAGTGACCAGTCATTAAGTGAGGACAGGCTTCATTAAGTTCAGAAGTTCTTTTGAGCCATCCCGATGTGTCCAAAGAAAATGAGAATATTGCTTTCCCAATAGACGGTTGGGGGAAAAAAAAATCGGCGTTTTTAATAAAGCCGTTTTAAAAGCATTTGGAGTTTTTAAAAGGAATATGGCGGGTGGTGAGTTCCTTCTCACGGTCGCTTGCATTTTAACAACAACAACAAAAAAAAAATTGCTTGGAATAATAATCTTTTCCTGCGGCAGTTCAATTTAATTTTAACAACAACAGTTCGGTGGAGGAGGATGTTAACTCTGTTACATTGTGATTTCAGATGCAAGAGTTTTAATCTTGTTTTCATTTCCCCTCCTCACCTTCTTAAGCGCTCCATTGACATAAGTGGAGTTTCCTCCTCTTTTGAAAATTCTTCCCCCCACCACCACACCCATGAAAAAAGGGCATTTTAGAAATAAAGCTTCTAAGAAAGGAATTTTAATCTTCCCTCCCTAATGGGGAGTGTTTGTGGACTTGACAAACTCTGGCTAATTTCAGCTATAATTGGGTAAACCTGCAACCTTTTGAAAAGTTGATTGATGGGGCGGCCAGTTGCCACTGACCAGGATTAAGGTTAAGTACACGGTAGGGTTTGAGTGGACATGCTAAACTGCGATTAATGCCAAAATTATATCAGGTTTGGCTAGCAAACCCATTGCTTAGCATCTCCAAAAGATGGTCTAGAATTGTACTGGGAGCACCAGTATAAACCAGTGCTTCTCTGTCATTTACTGTCCAAAATTAGAATGCCAAAAAGTTTTGAAAAGGATTTTATTGTGCTTACGATTTTAGGATAAGTTTGACATTAGCAGCTATTTTCTATATATAATAACCATTTTATATTGATGCTTGTGTTGTTATGATGCAATCATTGTTTTGTTATTTTGTAATCGTTATTTTGTAGTCAGATGCCTTATGTATTTTGGAAAAGTAAAAGTAAAAGCCTCATGTTATTCCAGAGCCAGCCACGCTGAGGGGAAAGGGAGAGGTTTCCAAGCTGAGCCGTGCTGGCTCAGGAATTCTGGGAGTTGAAGTCCACGAGTCATGAAAGAGCCAAGGTTGCCTACCCCTGGCCTAGGCCGCTTTATGACTTGTGGACTTCAACTCCCAGAATTTCTGAGGCAGCCACGCTGAGGGGAAAGGGAGAGGTTTCCAAGCTGAGCCGTGCTGGCTCAGGAATTCTGGGAGTTGAAGTCCACGAGTCATGAAAGAGCCAAGGTTGCCTACCCCTGGCCTAGGCCGCTTTATGACTTGTGGACTTCAACTCCCAGAATTCCTGAGGCAGCCACGCTGAGGGGAAAGGGAGAGGTTTCCAAGCTGAGCCATGCTGGCTCAGGAATTCTGGGAGTTGAAGTCCACGAGTTGTAAAAGAGCCAAGGTTGCCTACCCCTGGCCTAGGCCTAGGCCGCTTTATGACTTGTGGACTTCAACTCCCAGAATTTCTGAGGCAGCCACGCTGAGGGGAAAGGGAGAGGTTTCCAAGCTGAGCCATGCTGGCTCAGGAATTCTGGGAGTTGAAGTCCACGAGTCATAAAAGAGCCAAGGTTGCCTGCCTCTGGCCCAGTCTCTTTTGCTCATAATGATCACGCTAAAAGGTGGCGTAGTATAGGCAGTCCTCGACTTAAGACCACAATTGAGCCCAAAGTTTCTATTGTGAAGAGAAACACTTGTTAAGTGAGCTTTGCTCCGTTTTCTGACCTTGCTTGCCACAGTTGTTAAATGAATCACTGCAGTTGTTAGCAACACGGTTGTTAAGTGAATCTGGCTTCCCCATTGGCGTTGCTTGTCAGAAGGCCACAAAAGGGGATCATGTGACCCTGGGACACTGCAACCGTCATAAATATAAATCATTTGCCAAGTGTCTGAATTTTTGATCATGTGACCATGGGGAATGCTGCAACGGTCGTAAGTGTGAAAAATGGTCATGTCATTTTTTCCAGTGCTGTTGTGACTTTGGACAGTCACAAAGTGAACTGTTGTAAGTCAAGAACTACCTGTATAACGTCTAAAGACAGCTGCTAATTTAATATTCAATTCTTCGTGGTAAAGCTGAAATTACTGTATGTATCCAGCTGTGTCCATTTAGTGGTAATTCAATATTCAGTTCCTAAATCTTTATTTGACCGATAAGCACTTTCAAGATATTATTTAAATTGGTTATCAATTGAGATATGCAGTTACTTTCTGAAAAAAATTCTTTGCTTTTATTAAATATCTGAAATACGGTCCCTTTGCTTAAACCATGGTAATTATTCACAGGTTGTATCTTTATAAATTATTTTATTTATTCATGTGTATATGGAGTTTTCTGTATCATCACAGAATCTGAAATATGAGCACGTTTTATCATGGGTAATTAATAACATTTATGAAGCATTTTTTTAAAAAAGTTTACACTGTCAGATTTCCAAAGCAACAAGAATGTGTGTTGGATCCTATGTGAATTTTTTTTTTATTTCTACGTAAATGTTTTATTTCTGAGTTTAGATCCTATTGCTGGTTTTATTAACCTAGGGAGAGCATTTGGAACAAAAAAATAGATGGATAGATAATAGCTTAAAATATTTAAGACTCAATATTTAAGACTCATTCAATTTAGTAATCTTAGTTAAAAACTTAATTTTGGTGTATTGACATTTTTGTAGTACCATAAACCAATGATAGTTTAGAATGGGCTTAATTATTGAATAAGTGAGTGGATTCCAATTTTACTTATAAATGACATTCATATCCTGTCTTTTCTCTGTGAAGTGAGTTTACCAATCTTTATGTGAATAGCAGGAAGAAATTATCTTATGGATGAAGCCAAATATATGTGTTCCAGAATAATGATGTGAGATTGAATTTGGTTACCATGCTTTGGGCTGTTCTATAAGTCATGTTTATGCCCTCAGCTCCTGGTATTTGATAAGCTGGTGGTAATTCAGTACTCCTGTTAACTGACAAGAGGCCCATTTCTCAGGCTTCAATCATTTGTTTATTTATTTAGTTAAATTTTTATACCGCCCTATTCCCGAAGGACTCAGGGCAGTTTACATTTCCCTGACTATTTTTGGACCTGCTCGGCCAACAATCTTAGTAGTTGCAAAATTGAATGTATATCTCCTGACTACATTTTCATCTACTCTAGGATAATCAGAGTGTCTTCAGAGCTAACTGCAACAAAATTATAATGTTGTTTACTGATGGAGGTGAAGAAAAAGCTCAGGAGATATTTGAGAAATACAACAAGGACAAGAAGGTAAGATCCTCTAGTAAAAATATTTTGATATTTACTTTGTCTAAAATAATTTGTAATTTTTTGTAAAAAAAACCCAAGAAGGTGACACAAATGTGTAACGTGTGTGAATTTAGGTCAGTGCATATAAAGGAATGAACAGTGGAATTTTTTAAAAATAGCTTTACTGTATTTTAGAGTAATATTTTCATTTTCACACTGATATAATATTGAATATATTTTAGGCAATGATAAAAAAAGAAATGTGATAATTTAAGAAGATAACAGAAACTACGTCACAGCTGGAATAGCAACAGGTTGACCAGCTGGGCTCAGAATCTAAGTAGGATCAGGCCTGGTTAGTATTTGGATGAGTGACTTTCTGGAAATACCAAAACTGTACTACAGTGGGAAATTGAAAACCATTCTGGAAGAAGGCTGAGGTCAACTTTCAATTGTTGCCAAGGAAACTGGATGGATGTGCCTATGAGTCACCAGGGTTTGAAATTCCAGGGTCTCTTGACTTTCAAAAGATTGTAATAGAGCTCAATCACACCATTTTGGGGTTCTCTGTCCAAGCAATCTCGGATCCACACTAACAACACTGTATCTTCACTCGACACCATCTTCACTACCCCACCTTTGCAAATGTTGTTAATATGGCGGCAAGATCCCTAGCTGAATGGAGTTGGGAATTCCTCAACTTTCATTCAGGGGGTTGTTGGCAGGAGCTGAGGACACAGTCTATCTATTCAGCTTTCACATATTCTGGAAGTATGCTTGGTGAAGGGTCTTCAAAACCAATTTCATGAAATTAGCTGTATTCTAGTTTTTGCTCAAGTCTCCCCTTCCCTCTTCTTGGACAATTGAGTTGGGAGGATTGCTGTCACCAGCAGAACTGGAGCAAGGGAAGTTGAATGGTGATAGTGCCATACAGTATCGGTTCTACAGTTAGGGACCCAATAACTATCTGCACTCAACAGTAATATTTTTAGTAGCATGGGAGATAGCATAGTGCCACCTTCATCTGGGGTAGCATATGGTGGCTGGGACCAATCGGAATAGAGCTAGAAGGGACCTTGGAGGTCTTCTAGTCCAACCCTTTGCTCAGACAGGAGACTCATATACCATTTCAGACAGGTGTCTGTCCCGTCTTTTCTTAAAAACCTCCAGTGATGGAGCACCTAAAACTTCTGAAGGCAACTTCTGTTCCACTGGTTAATTGTCCTCACTGTCAGGAAGCTTCTCCTTAATTCCAGGTTGCTTCTCTCTTTGATCAGTTTGCAACCATTGTTTCTCGTCCTTCCCCCTGGTGCTTTGGGAAATAAGTTGCCCCCCTCTTCTTTGTAGCAGTCCCTCAAATACTGGAATAACTGCTATCATTTAATTCCTGGTCCTTCTTTTCTCTAGGCTAGACATGTCAAACTCACGACGTCATGTGACATCACGTGACGTATCGGAGTTTTTCCCCCCATTGCCGGCAATGGGGTGGTGCGGTTTCCTCGTGACGTGTCTGGCCCGCAGGCTGCCAGTTTGACACCCCTGCTCTAGGCTAGCCATACCCAATTCCTGCAACCATTCTTCAAATGTTTTAGCCTCCATCTCCCTAATCATCTTAGTTGCTCTTCTCTGCACTTTTCCCAAAGTCTCAAAGAAGAGCAACTAAGATGATTAAAAGACAGGAGAAGAAAAACAACAACAACATGAAGAATGGTTGCAGGAAATAGGTATGGCTAGAGAAAAGAAGGGTTAGGGATGACATGATAGTAGCATTCCAGTATTTGAGGGTCTCCCATAGCAGTTCCTTCTATACCTTCTACCAGATGTATCAAATTCCAATTTTGGGGGCTAGTCAACCAGCCACTACTGTTTAGAGTGAGCTGGATGGAATATGCAATGAATTCCTTGAAGCAGATTGCTTCTGATTTTTACTGGCCAGAGACAGCAATTATGGCCAGATCCTAGGTCACTGATTGATAAGAAGACTAACCAGCTTAAAGAATGTCAGGCGAGCTCTTCCTTATAACTGAATTTGAAATTTCAGCTAAGTGGTCCGTCACTTTGCAGAAATGTCTTTGCAGCTATGAATAATTGCGGGCGCTGACTGCCGTTCGCGCATACATTTATTTAATCAATGGTCTGCGCATTGAATGTTCTAGCATCTGGCGAGTGACACAGACTGATTATAAAGTGTCATTTTTATAAAGCTCCGTTATGTCTAATAGGCCTGAATTGGTAACAACTTGACTTTTTGGAAGACTGTTTAGTTCCACCAATGATATATTGTTTTTGGAAACATTATACCTGCCCTGGGCCACAGAGCTGGGAGTCAATTTCCTAGTTAAATTGATCTGATCCTGAGGGAAATCTAAGATGGTTGTTCAGGGGAGAGATGAGTCTCTTTCTGAAATGAGGTGTGATGTGCCTTTTGTTGTATTTTTTTTTCAAAAGGCGATTTTGTACCAAGAAAATAGACGTTGAGGGGAACCAGGCTTTACTCAGAAACCGCTCATTTGAGCCAATCAATCAATAGAGTGCAGCTATGTGCACCTTCATACTTAGGGATGTTGTAATTCCTGATGCTTATTTGAAGAATTCATTTGTTGGAAAATTAAAATGCATACACACAAAGAGGTGTACACGGTAAAAGTATAAATGAAAATTTGCCATTACTAGGAATGACTATTTAATGACCATCGCAGTATTTGAAGAAAATTTGTTGGCCAAGGGCAAAACCCTGCTTCTCCCACTTGCACATCTGTATAAAAGAATTCACTGACATTCTGGAATTTTTGATGTATCTCACTCCCCCCCCCCAAAAAAATAGGTTTTCTGAGAAGAGAATAATTAGGGCTTGTCATTCTGAGAAAAAGGGGGTTCAAACAATTCACAGAGTTTCCTCTTCACACGAAGACAGGAGTCTTTCCTAGCGTGTGTGATTCTATATCCTAAACTCTTATTTCTTGATATCAAACCTGGTTTATGAAGTTCCACATAAAAGGATCAGTGTTAGGGGCTTAACAATGTGCTGCGAAGCTGGTTGTAAAGTAGATTCACAGTTCATGTTCAACCCAACACACATAGATCCATTTTCAGATCTGGAGATGAATTATCTGAATAAACAATATTTTTGAACTCGGCTAAAGGTTTAGTCCAACGTCTGTCCCAATCCTAGGTCTCTTGTTGCTGTTTTGCCAAGTTGGAAAGGATTAAACCCATCCTTCCCTTGGGTTGTCTTCTCAGTATCATCTAACTTGGCATGCAAGCTGGAAGCAGGCCTGATTAAGGTTGAGGCCAAAGCCCAACTTTGTCTGATGAATTATTGGCTGAAATTAAGTTTCTTCCCAGTGGACCTCACCCCTCTAACTTTGATTGACAATTTTCAGTCTAATTGGCACCGAAATGTAGAATCCAAATTAGCTCTCCTCATATTCTCTTTGAATTGCTGATTACCTGGGAGCCTTTAAAAAGTGAAACATTTTTTTTTTAGACAAGGAACTTTATAGATGGTGAGCCTAAAAATAGGATCTAGGCGAATTGCCTGATACCATTTACCCCCGAGGATTTTTAAAAACTTTTCCAACGACTTAGGCATTCTGTTCATCAAAAGACTGTGGTACATGTACTGGCTCACTTTAATGTTTTATCTTCCCTGGTCTTGCATTATGAAATTCACAAATCCTTACGGAAGCTACATCTGTTTTTAATGGACAGAGGAGACCAAGTTCCCCATTCACACATTATTCATTTGATCATTTTATTGAGTCAGTTGTGCCACCGATATTAAAAAAAAAGATGTTGAGATTCTAGAAAGAGTGCAGAGAAGAGCAACAAAGATGATCAGGGGACAGGAGGCTAAAACATACAAGGAACAGTTGCTGGAATTAGGTATGTGTAGTTTAATGAAGACAAGGACTAGAGATGACATGATAGCAGTGTTCCACTATTTCAGGGGCTGCCACAAAGAAATGGGGTTTGTGTCTCAACCTATTCTCCAAAGCACTAGAGGGCAAGACAAGGAGCAATGGATGGACACTAATCAAGGAGAGAAGCAACCTAGAACTAAGGAGAAATTTTCTGACGGAACAATTAAGCAGTGAATTGACTTGCCCTCCAAAAGCTGTGGGTGCTCCAACACTGGAGGCTTTTAAGAAGAGAATGGACAACTGAAATGGCATAGGGTATAGGCAGTTTCCCGGGGTAAAAGTTCCAAAGAGGAAGACGAGCCACGGCAGAGAAAATCCTTCTTCTCTAGGCCCCCTCCTACTTCTTGGGTTCCCTTTGTTAAGATCCTTGGATACCTCAACCTGGAGATGTTTAGGAAAAATTGAGAGCTGGTAAAACCCAAGAAAGTTTGAGGCATAGAGAAGCTAAGGCTGGGTAGAAACAACTGCAACAGGGACGCGGTGGCTCAGTGGGTTAGGATGCTGAGCTTGTCGATCAGAAGGTCGGCAGTTTGGTGGGTCGAATCCCGAG
This sequence comes from Vipera ursinii, assembly GCF_947247035.1. NCBI lineage: Eukaryota > Metazoa > Chordata > Lepidosauria > Squamata > Viperidae > Vipera > Vipera ursinii. The sequence continues at coordinate 7,010,388 of NC_139515.1, read as the reverse complement.
TGCCGCGTAACAGAGTGAGCACCTGTTACTCGTCCCAGCTTCTGCCAACCTAGCAGTTCGAAAGCACGTAAAAATACAAGTAGAAAAATAGGGACCACTCCGGTGGGAAGGTAACAGCGTTCCGTGCGCCTTTGGCGTCTAGTCATGCCGGCCACATGACCACGGAGACGTCCTCAGACAAGCGCTGGCTCTTTGGCTTTGAAACAGAGATGAGCACCGGCCCCTAGAGTCGGAAACGACTAGCACGCATGCACGGAGTAATCTTTACCTTTACTTAAAACCCAAGAAAGTTTGAGGCATAGAGAAGCTAAGGCTGGGTAGAAACAACTGCAACAGCTTTGAATAATTTCACAACAACTTAGAGCTTCCTTAAACAACTTAATTTAGACAGCCAAAGGTGATCATCATACAATTAAGGTGGTTAATTAAGGCTAAACGAGACTCGTCTTAAAAAACTAGAAATTTTTGTCACTCATCAACAGCTCTTCCACTAGGTGGCAACCATTATTTAATGCTGTGGCAGTATCAACCCATCGTTTTTTTCTAACGGCAAAGTTTATTTTTCTCTTGTATCGTTTCCTATTAGCTCTCATGAATGTGTTCAAAAGATCCAAGCATTGCTAATAGGAAAGGTCCAGCCATATTATACTCACAGCGGCATTTTTAGCTGATGCTTATCTAACACACACACATATATATTTCTGTTTTAGGTCCGTGTGTTTACATTTTCTGTTGGTCAACATAATTATGACAAAGGACCCATACAGTGGATGGCCTGTGAAAATAAAGGTACTGTGTGTTTATATGCATGAATAAATGAATACATGCTTTATAACAAGATGCAGTTTATATTTATCTATAACAGTGTTGCTGCTCAGTGCCCTCTGATACTTTTAAGCCTGTAAAGGAGAATATTTGCAGCTCAGGGTTGAGATGTAAAAAGAGAGCAAAACTCACACCCTGCTAGCACTGATGATGTTACCTAGTTGGGTAATGAAATGTCTGCAAGAAAGCAAGCAAGCTCAGAGAGCACCAAGAACCTCACATTTCTCCTCCTCCTCCTCTTCCTCCTCCTCCTCCTCCTCCTCCTCCTCCTCCTCCTCCTCCTCCTCCTCCTCCTCATCCTCATCCTCCTCCTCCCTTCTAGCACTGATGAGGTTACCTAGTTGGGTAATGAAATGTCTGCAAGGAAACGACCAAGCTCAGAGAGCAGCAAGGATCCCTCAGCTAAAAGTGCATATTAATATTAAGAACAATAGACTATTAATAAAGCAGGTAGCAAAATATGGAAAACCTAGTTTTCTTTTGTGTAGAAATAAAATTAGGTTTATGTCCTTGTAGTTTTATTTATTTGCTATTTATAAACTTCGTCTAGTTTTGTTAGTTATATACGTCCTCTCCCTTGCTAAATCAGCATATGGTAAACTTAATGTGTGCATCATCAAAGATACATGCTTACATGTTTCGTTTAAGTAATTTGTCGTCAATTATTACCAATGAATTTAATTGGGAGACCTTTTGAACATAGAACAATGACGTGCAGCTTAGATATTTGTGTGGCCAATATAGAAGAGTTTATTGCTTGTTTAGGTAGGCCTAAACAAAAAAAAACCACCTGTGATTCTGTCACTTCCAGGTTTGGTTTAGATCAGAAGGTTGGCAGTTTGGCGGGTCGAATCCCGAGTACAGAAAAAAAAAAAATCACCAGGAAATTTATATCAGCAATCTTTAAATATGTATGGCTCCTGAATCTGAATTTCAGAGTTTCTGCTGCTGTTGACTCCGTGTTCATAGTCATAACATTTTTAGTATTCTGTCTGGAAATCAATATTTCAGTTAAACTCAAAAGTTCTGTACTGAATTTTCTATTTCAGGTTATTATTATGAAATTCCTTCCATTGGCGCCATAAGAATAAACACACAGGTATTTGTGTATTTTTGCAGTAATTTATTGATCAGGAATGCCAGTTCTAAAGCGGAAGAAATAAAAAATTCATCCGTATGCAATAGCTAGTTAAAAAAAAAATCTCGTATAAAGAATTGTTTGAGGGAAAGATATTGATCCATTGCTTTTGATAGGAACCAATCCTGCTCTTCACCTAAGCCTGACAACATGGGCTAAGAGAGAGTGACTGGCCCAAAGTCAGCCAGCCGGCTTTTGTGTCTAAGGTGGAACTAGAACTCACAGTCTCCTAGTGATTGGCCCAAAGTCACCCAGCCGGGTTTCGTGTCTAAGGTGGGACTAGAACTCACAGTCTCCTAGTGATTGGCCCAGAGTCACCCAACCGGCTTTCGTGTCTAAGGTGGGACTACAACTCACGGTCTCCTGGTGATTGGCCCAAAGTCACCCAGCCGGCTTTCATGTTTAAGGTGGGACTAGCACTCACAGTCTCCTGGTGATTGGCCCAAAGTCATCCAGGTAGCTTTCATATCTAAGGTGAGACTAGAACTCACAGTCTTCTGGTGATTGGCCCAAAGTCATCCAGGTAGCTTTCATATCTAAGGTGGGACTAGAACTTACAGTCTCCTGGTGATTGGCCCAAAGTCACCCAGCCGGCTTTTGTGTCTAAGGTGGAACTAGAACTCACAGTCTCCTAGTGATTGGCCCAGTCACCCAACTGGCTTTCGTGTCTAAGGTGGGACTACAACTCACGGTCTCCTGGTGATTGGCCCAAAGTCACCCAGCCGGCTTTCATGTCTAAGGTGGGACTAGAACTCACCGTCTCCTGGTGATTGGTGTCTTCACCACTAAACCATACTGGCTTTCTTCTGAATACTGACTGTTCAATTTACTAAAAATTAACAATACAGTAGCATATAAAGAAACAACATACCTATTTCCTTAGATGATCGAAGAACAGGAACCAGGTATTAAACAAACAGTACATATTCATTGTATATAACTGATAAGTTCAATCCAGATGAAGCAAAAATCATTTTCTCTGTTATAATTTTAAGTGTGTGGCCTTTGGCCTGATTTACACCTTCAGCTCATTAAGTCTTTGACTTTTAAAAAACAAACAAACAAACCCAGGAATACTCAGTTGTTTTGGGCAGACCAAAAGAGTAAACAGTTTACTCTGTTGTAACAACATGTGTAAAGAAGCATGGTTGTTGGGCAGCCTTTTGTTGATATGGTGCCCATTCTTATGTCCAGTCAAATGTATTTATATAAATGTTTTGCACAAACATTTCTCTGTGGTCCACCAAGGTTGTTTACAATACATTGTCAATAATAATGTTATTAATAGTCTATGGTGACATCATGGATTGCTGTAACAAACCTTGAATTGCCTGATTAGACTTTTGGGGGGAAAAATGTCATCCACTAACCAGCTCACTCAATTTCTGCTTTATAATTATTATTTTTTTTTAAAAAAAAACAGGAATACTTGGATGTTTTGGGCAGGCCTATGGTACTAGCTGAGCAAAAAGCGAAACAAGTCCAGTGGACCAACGTCTATTTAGATGCCCTGGTAGGTCCAATATGTGTGTTTTGGACAGAAAATCGTTAGTAATGAAATGATTAATTGCCCTAAAATGTTGCAATTAATTTTGTTAATCTCTTTAACAAAACAAACAAACAAACAACAAAAGGTTTGCTAAATATTAGGGATACCAAGGGAGAAAAGTCAATTCATAGGAGAAGAAATATTAGTGAAGCCTACTTGGATTTTTTTATTTTATTTTAATTCCATTTATATCCCGCCCTTCTCCGAAGACTCAGGGCGGCTTACAAGCTTAGCAGTAGCCTTCATTCTATGTATATGCCTGCTTGTTAGGGCTTTCCCCCCCCCCAAGTGGCATTATTACAAAGTCAGCTTATTGCCCCCAACAATCTGGGTCCTCATTTTACCTACCTCGGAAGGATGGAAGGCTGAGTCAACCTTGAGCCTGGTGGGACTCGAACCTGCACTAATTGCAGGCAGCTGGTGTTACTTAGGGAGGCATTCACAGTATTATGCTCCTTATTTATTGCAGCCCTCACATTTTTGAGATGGGAGAAAGCTAGATAAAAGTAGTCTTTGACATACAACAATTTTTTTTTGTATATAAGGTTTTTTTATTCATTTTTTCCATACATACAATAATAATGTTTTAACCAACGTGCTGTCTTACATGGTAATACATATTTAATTCCTAATCCTTTCTTCTTTCCTCCAGCCAATAGTGAAATAAATCCCGAGTTTCATAATAGTCCGTTTCTTCTTTTTCTTTCAGTGTCATAGTCAATCTCTGCGCATTCTAGTATTTTTTTTATTATTATTTCTTCATCTGATGACATTCTTTCATTTTTCCAGTGTTGGGTAAATACAGTATAATTCTTGCCGCTGTTGTGGCATGCAAAGTCAAGTATAAGCTTTGTTTGTTAGTCTTTTTTGGAACTATATCGAATAAAAAAAAGTTGAGGTTTAAAATCAACGTGTTCTCCTAACATCTTTTCTAGCCAGGTATGTATCTTTTCCCAATAATTCTTTGCTTTATCGCATGTCCACCAAACATGATAATACGTGCCCGACTTGTGTTTACATTTCCAGCACCTATCTGACATATTTTAAAACATTTTTTGCTAATCTTGCAGGTGGCAAGTGCCATCTATACAACATTTTATATACGTTTTCTTTATAGGAAGTTGACATTGTCAATTTATAGTTTCTTTCCCATAAACTTTGCCATTTTTCTAATTCTATATAGTAACCAATTTTTTTCGCCCATCTTATTATTGTAAAACAGTTTATTTTTTGACTGTTCAAAGTTACACTGGAAAAAGGGACTTGCGGCTGTTTTTCACAAGCACAACTGTTGCAGCATCCTTGTGGTCAGGTGATCAAAATCCATATGCTTGTCAACTGATTCGCATTTATGAGGGTTGCAGTGTTCTGGGGTCATAGGATCAAATTTTGCGACCTTCTGACAGGCAAAGTCAAAGGGGAATCCAGATTCACTTAACAATCCTGTTACTAACTTAACTACTGCAGTGATTCACTTCACAACCGTGGCTAGAAAGGTTGTAAATGGGGCAAAACTCACTTAACGAGTGTCTTGCTTAGCGACATAAAAGTTGGGCTCAAGTTGGACTTCCGGTGGCTCCGCGGCGACGGAGGGAGCCTTCCCGGGCTGCCCGCGGCTCAGCTGGTGTTTTTTCGCCCGAAACAGCGCCGATCAGCTGTTCGGGCGAATCTGAAGCCCCCTCCTCGGGAGAAGAGGAGGGGGTGAGCCCCCAGGTGGGGGTTGAGTTCGCCGGGGCCGCCTGAGCTTGGAGCTTGGGCGGCCGAAGGATTGAACTCCCCCGTAGCCTGGGCTGCTCCCAGCTGACCAGCGTCTCTGCTCCGGACTTTATGGAGCAGAGCCAGGCGTCTGCGACCATCCCTGCTTGAAGGAGAGACTATGAAAGGGAAAGAGCAGGCAGAGCAGTACAAGAGGGAAAGATGAAGAGATGAAGAAGATTTTATTTTACTCTCAAGCTTGATGGACTTTGCTTAAAACTTAAAGTGAAAGTGCGTCACAATTGTAAGTAAAAGATGGCGGCTAAACCTCCCCCTAGAACTTTTCGGAGTGCTGGAAATTCTCCGGTGCAACAACAATCATTGCTGCAGGCGTTGCATTCTCCTGATGTATTGACATCGAAGGATCTTGAAAAACATACCCAGTTAATTTTGGAGTCAATGGGTGTTAAATTTCTACAGATGGAGGAGAAATTGGAGAAATTGGAGCAGAGAATGGAAGAAAGGATGGAACAGAAACTTAGAGAAATGAAGGTAGACATTTTGTCCTCAGTGCAAAAAGTTGCTAAATGTGTGGAGGTGCTGGATGATCAAGTGCAAGACTTGATTCAAAAGAATGCTTTATTAGAAGCAAAAGTATTGGAAATTGAAGATTTAAAAGACAAAATTGACAGTGAACAGAGCTTGGCCCAATTTTACCAGATGCAGTTTGCTGTGAGAATTAGAGGCCTAAAAGAGAATATTAAGGAAGATTTAAAGCAGCTGGTTTCTGAGGCTTTTGAGGGAGTATTGAACCATCCAGCATCTGAATTAAAACAAGGTATGGACAAAGTGTTCCGTGTGAATTCGTGGATTGCTAAACAGAGAAAGTTGCCTAGAGATGTGGTGGTTTATTTTGTAAAAAGGGAAATTAGAGATGAAGTTATACAAGCTGCCTACGATACCAAAGTTGTGATTGCTGGTCAACAAGTTTTGGTTTTAAAAGAAATTCCTCCAAAGATTTTAAAGAGAAGGAAGGATTTTATATTTCTTGTGCAAGAGCTTAAGCAAAGAGATATAAGGTTCAGATGGGAGATCCCAGTTGGGTTGAGCTTCATGTATGATGGCAAAAGATACTGTTTGAGTAATGTGAAGCAAGCGCATGATTTTTATAATAATGTCTTGGAAGTAACCCCATCAACACTTCTGGAAGCTGCAGAGGGATCTGGAGAAGGAGAACATCAAGAGGATGAAGATGCACAGATAGACGAGAAGGGTACAGGAGGAGTTCAAGCTGCAACTCTTTTGGATGATCTTAGAGAACAGAGGGTGACGCGTGCTGCCTTAAAACGCTCAAAAAAGAAAAAAAAATAAGACCAGTAGGAATCTATGGAACTTCCACAAAATATTTATAGTTAAGTGGTAGTTGTGTTTTTTTTAAAAAAAAAAAGTTTTGGGATGCTATGTATGGTAATAGAAATTTTTTTTTTTTTATTTGGAATTAATGGACAACTTACTACAGAGGAAGAGGAAGAAAGTTTTGTGGGTTAATGTGGGTTAATTTGTGTAACTATTTATTAATGTGCAAATGAGAATATGTTAAGGTAATAGTGAATTGTGGAAGAACATAGATGGGAATGATGCTAGTTTTTTTTATTTTAGTTTTTTATATATATTTAGTATTATTAAGGATTGCTTTACTATATACAAGCTAGAGAGTGATGGATTTTAGAGTTTATAATTGTTAGTATATGATTGTTTATGATTGCCTTTTAGATATATACCTTGTATTTTGCTCTGGGAAGTCGGGGGGGGGAGGGGGGAGGAGGGGAAGTGGAGGGGGGGAGGTAGGGGAGGGAGGAGGGGGAGGGGGAGGGGGGGAGATAGGGGGGAGGTAGGGAGGGGAGGAGGGAGGGGGAAGGGGGTTTTTTTTTTAAAGGAAAATTGTATTTTATAAAACTTTTCAATTAAAAAAAAAAAAAGTTGGGCTCAACTGTGGTTGGAAGAGCAGGATTAACTGCAACTGGCAGCTCCTTATCCATTGCAAAAATCTTTTTCTTCCCCTAGAAATTCAGCGCCATTCTGAATCTTGAGAAATGATCTCAGCAGGATATACATTTTTATTCCTCTCGTGTTTGATATTTAAAAAAAAAGTGAAGAATTTTCTTTTGGAAAAACAGAATAACAGAGCTGGAAGGGACTTTGGAGGTCTTCTAGTCCAACCCCCTGCTCAGGCAGGAAACCCTATACCATTTCAGACAAATGGCTGTCCAGTCTCTTCTTAAATACCTCCAGTGTTGAAGAACCTACAACTTCTGAAGGCAAATTGTTCCACTGGTTAATTGCCTTCACTGTCAGGAAGTTTCTCCTTAATTCCAGGTTGTTTCTCTCCTTGATTAGTTTATTTTTTTTTTAAATCCCATTTATATCCCGCCCTTCTCCGAAGACTCAGGCCGGCTTACAATCTAAAGCACAAATCAATGTGCTTAGCAATAGCCTTCATTCTATGTATATGCCTGCTTATTAGGGCTTTCACACACCCCCCAAGCGGCATTTTTACAAAGTCAGCTTATTGCCCCCAACAATCTGGGTCCTCATTTTACCTACCTCAGAAGGATGGAAGGCTGAGTCAACCTTGAGCCTGGTGGGACTCGAACCTGCACTAATTGCAGGCAGCTGGTGTTACTTAAGGAGGCATTCACAGTATTATGCTCCTTATTTATTGTAGCCCTCACATTTTTGAGATGGGAGAAAGCTAGATAAAAGTAGTCTTTGACATACAACAATTTTTTTTGTATATAAGGTTTTTTTATTCATTTTTTCCATACATACAATAATAATTTTTTAACCAACGTGCTGTCTTACATGGTAATACATATTTAATTCCTAATCCTTTCTTCTTTCCTCCAGCCAATAGTGAAATAAATCCCGAGTTTCATAATAGTCCGTTTCTTCTTTTTCTTTCAGTGTCATAGTCAATCTCTGCGCATTCTAGTATTATTTTTTTTAAATTATTTCTTCATCTGATGACATTCTTTCATTTTTCCAGTGTTGGGTAAATACAGTATAATTCTTGCCGCTGTTGTGGCATGCAAAGTCAAGTATAAGCTTTGTTTGTTAGTCTTTTTTGGAACTATATCGAATAAAAAAAAGTTGAGGTTTAAAATCAACGTGTTCTCCTAACATCTTTTCTAGCCAGGTATGTATCTTTTCCCAATAATTCTTTGCTTTATCGCCTGTCCACCAAACATGATAATACGTGCCCGACTTGTGTTTACATTTCCAGCACCTATCTGACATATTTTAAAACATTCTTTGCTAATCTTGCGGGTGGCAAGTGCCATCTATAAAACATTTTATGTAAGTTTTCTTTATAGGAAGTTGACATTGTCAATTTATAGTTTCTTTCCCATAGACGTTGCCATTTTTCTAATTCTATATAGTAACCAAATTTTTTCGCCCATCTTATTATTGTAAAACAGTTTATTTTTTTGACTGTTCAAAGTTACACTGGAAAAAGGGACTTGCGGCTGTTTTTCACAAGCACAACTGTTGCAGCATCCTTGTGGTCAGGAGATCAAAATCCATATGCTTGTCAACTGATTCGCATTTGTGAGGGTTGCAGTGTTCTGGGGTCATAGGATCAAATTTTGCGACCTTCTGACAGGCAAAGTCAAAGGGGAATCCAGATTCACTTAATAATCCTGTTACTAACTTAACTACTGCAGTGATTCACTTCACAGCCGTGGCTAGAAAGGTTGTAAATGGGGCAAAACTCACTTAACGAGTGTCTTGCTTAGCGACATAAAAGTTGGGCTCAACTGTGGTTGGAAGAGCAGGATTAACTGCAACTGGCAGCTCCTTATCCATTGCAAAAATCTTTTTCTTCCCCTAGAAATTCAGCGCCCTTCTGAATCTTGAGAAATGATCTCAGCAAGATATACATTTTTATTCCTCTCGTGTTTGATATTTTTAAAAAAAATGAAGAATTTTCTTTTGGAAAAGCAGAATAACAGAGCTGGGAGGGACTTTGGAGGTCTTCTAGTCCAACCCCCTGCTCAGGCAGGAAACCCTATACCGTTTCAGACAAATGGCTGTCCAGTCTCTTCTTAAATACCTCCAGTGTTGAAGAACCTACAACTTCTGAAGGCAAATTGTTCCACTGGTTAATTGCCTTCACTGTCAGGAAGTTTCTCCTTAATTCCAGGTTGTTTCTCTCCTTGATTAGTTTTTTTTTTTAAATCCCATTTATATCCCGCCCTTCTCTGAAGACTCAGGGCGGCTTACAATCTAAAGCACAAATCAATGTGCTTAGCAATAGCCTTCATTCTATGTATATGCCTGCTTATTAGGGCTTTCACACACACACCCCAAGCGGCATTTTTACAAAGTCAGCTTATTGCCCCCAACAATCTGGGTCCTCATTTTACCTACCTCGGAAGGATGGAAGGCTGAGTCAACCTTGAGCCTGGTGGGATGCGAACCTGCACTAATTGCAGGCAGCTGGTGTTACTTAAGGAGGCATTAGCCCACTGCTCCACCAAGGTTTCCATCTGTTGTTTCTTGTCCTGGTGCTTTGGAGCATAGGTTGACCTTCTTCTTCTTTACCCTTCTTTATGGTAGCCCCTCAAACACTGGAATGCTGCTATCATGTCATCCTTGGTCCATCCTTTTCTCTAGACTGGTCACACCCAGTTCCTGCAACAGATGATATTACCAAGTTTGGGTAATGAAACATATGCAAGAAAATCACCAAGTGCAGAGAGCACCAAGGACCCCACACTGTATGTTGCTCTTTTAGAGTCTTCCTTCCTTGGATGCTTGGAAGCTAATTAACAGAACATCAGATTTGGAAGGGACCTTGGAGGTCTTCTAGTCCAACCCCCTGCTCAAAGCAGGAAAACGTATATCGTTTCAGGCAAATGATGGTCCAATCTCCTCTTTCCAGTGATGGAGCACCTACAACTTCTGAAGGCAAGCCATTCCACTGATTAATTGTCCTCACTGTCAGGAAATTTCTCCTTAGTGTTCCAGGTTGCTTCTCTCCTTGATTAGTTTCCATCTGTTGCTTCTCTTTGAATGACTCTGCTGAACAGATTGACCAACCTAGCTGAAACCTTTGGCTCCACATATTAAATCATTGTTGTTCTTCTCATCCAATGCCTGAACTGATTTGCAGCCCAGCATTATTTGTTTAGCTTTGCTTAAAGGCAGAACAATCTAAGATTTTCCTGGTTGTTCATCCATCTCTGGAAATGTGTCAAATAAATGTCAGTACAGGAAATGACACCGATTTACAAAACAGATTGCAAGAATGCAACCGCTGCTATTAAAACCTTTGGCACTGAAAGGTGATAACATTGACATACACACTTAAACCCGACAGTGTTTACTGTAATATATGATTGCTGCCTGGCCAGCTGAATTTCCACCTTTTCCTGTTAGCTTTACAATATAATACTTAATTTTTTCAACGTGCTCCATCCATTCTAAGCCAACCCTATCAAATAGGTCAGTCTTTTGCATCATTATAGTTCTGATGCTCAGAAGTTCATTGACCATCCTTTCTTGTTTAGTGAGGAAGGCCTTACTGGAAATGTCCTGGATAAAGTTCATGTCTTCCTACACATCCTGTTCTTAAATGTCAGCAAGGAAAGAAGGAAAATGACACCAAAACAAAGCAAAACCATTCTGTCCTCCTAATCATTTTCCCCCCGAATAGGAATATTCTTTGGAACTCATCGGAAAAGCAGATTAAATTATATAAATATGTTGGACAATATGTTCTTCAGATGACCTCCTACTAAGGATTTACTTTAGGGCTGCAGACAAAAGTGTGTTTTTCTTAGAGGTTAGGGCACACTTTTCTACCCCACATGCCATTAAAATATTGTTTTCATCTATCTATCTATCTATCTATCTATCTATCTATCTATCTATCTATCTATCTATCTATCTATCTAATCTAGTATATCATCTTTCCATATCTATCTATCTATCTATCTGTCTGTCTGTCTGTCTGTCTGTCTGCCTGCCTGCCTGCCTGTCTGTATCATCTATATCATCTTTCCATATCTATCTATCTATCTATCTATCTATCTATCTATCTATCTATCTATCTATCTATCTATCTATCTATCTATCTATGATAGACAGACAGACAGACAGATAGATAGGTATGATAGACAGACAGACAGATAGAACTCTAGTATATGGTCTTTGAATCACATTCTCTGTTCTTCTGTTTTTCCAATTTCTCTCAGATATCTGATACAAATGGTGTCCCTCTTCCACACTGTAGCCATATTTCATGAGTGCTGCCCAAATATTGTACCTCCATGCAGTCCTGAGGCTGGATCTCGAAAGTCTTCAGGTCTCATTGTGATACTTCTGAGATAGACCAGTGTTGGACTGGAAGACCTGTAAGGTCCCTTCCAGCCTTATAACTCTATGATTCTCACCCGGTTTTCCTGGTTTTTTTTTAAAGAATTCCCCATTCCACCTATCTAGATTACGGCTGCAGCATAAATCCACTTGATTCCATTTCATTCATTTATTAATCTGTTCACCTTCTAGGCAACAGTTGTAGTTGGATGTCAGAAAACATTAGTATCAGAACAGCCTCCTCTCTGGATTTAGATAAATCTATGTGAAGATAAAGGTGTCATTCATGACTTGAGTCATTGTAGCATCAGTTAGGAACTTGGAAACAGGGAAGACAAAAGGATAAAGCATTAAATTAATAAATGCATTAGATTTTAGACCTCATTTGGAATATGAGGGGACTCTAAATCCCTCACGCATATATGTTGGACTTCAAGTGCGTTTTTGCATTTTGTTAGCCAGGTATCAAGAACATTATGGCAAGGGTTGGTGTATTTTCCTACAAACAGGAAGCTCCTTATCCTGTAACGGTTCCCTGCTGCGTGAATACATCCTTCCCAGATAATAGAAGAAAATGCGGAAGCTTTAACATGCATGCTTCACGATCACTGGATCACTTCTGTTTCTTCTGTAACTATTGCAAGTAGACTTTTCCAGTTCAGGTCCATGAGCCTACGCCTTGCACAAGAGAATAGAGTAAAAATAGAACATTTCCCCTTCCCCTTCTGTTTTTAAGACTCTACACATGTGGACCAAACAGGACAGGTACAGACTTCAACAGATGCTAAATACCTAATTCCTACAGCACTGTCTTTTCTCTAAGGATATTTAGCCGTGTAGTAAGGCTGTATCAGGGACACGGTGGCTCAGTGGGTTAGGACGCTGAGCTTGTCGATCAGAAGGTTAGCAGTTTGGCGGGTCAAATCCTGAGTGCCGCGTAACAGAGTGAGCACCTGTTACTCGTCCCAGCTTCTGCCAACCTAGCAGTTCGAAAGCACGTAAAAATGCAAGTAGAAAAATAGGGACCACTATGGTGGGAAGGTAACAGTGTTCCGTGCGCCTTTGGCATCTAGTCATGCCAGCCACATGACCACGGAGACGTCCTCGGACAAGCGCTGGCTTTTCGGCTTTGAAACGGAGATGAGCACCGGCCCCTAGAGTCGGAAACGACTAGCATGCATGTGCGGGGGAACCTTTATCTTTTAAGGCTGTATTGCTATTATCCTTCTCATCTCATCTCCTTATCTTTCCTACTACCTTCTGCTATTGGTATCTTATGATTTATCACTTGTTTTTTTGTACCTTATGATTTATGAACAGTGACTTACCACTTTGTAGCTTGTATGTACACTGAGAGCTTAAGCACCAGAGACAAATTCCTGGTGTGTCCAGTCACATTTGGCCAATAAAGAATATTCGTATATTCTTATTTTTCAGTCAGCATAAACTCATTTTTTCTGGAGACCACAGATGGCAGACATAGTATACAGAGGTCAGGCCTCCATTGTGATGTCCTATTCATTCTCCTACAGATTGTGTAGGCTGCTGTTTGTTTCCTTCATAAAAAAAATATGTTCCACATTATTTCACATTTCATTCAAAATGACGTTTTTGGGAACTGCATTTTGAATTGTGACTTCCATGTTCATGATTACGTTTTGTTTTCCGTATAAAACATTTCTCCCTCTGATTGATTTCTAGGAACTTGGGTTGGTCATTTCCGGAACTTTGCCTGTCTTCAACTTAACCAAAGATCAAAATAATGTTCAGGTAAGCACCTCACACAATCCTGGAGTGACATAAAGCTTCCATATCAACCATATCAACTTGAGGTGGAAACCAGTTCGTGCTCTCTGCAATGAGCTTCCAGTATTATGTGTCTGTCAACCACCAAGGAAATCAGGAGTTTCAGGCAGTTCAAATGAGTAGAAAGATTTAACGCAAGTTTAAGCTCTCTACAAAAACCTGACCAACTAACGGTCAAGAGAAATGAGCCAAGTCGATTCTTTTATCCAAAGAACAGAATAATATCTAACCTCGCTCCTATTTTGAAATTGCTTCTGGATGTTGTGTTTGCAACGAAGAAAAGAAATGATGCTTTGATTTATTTATTTATTGCTAATTAGACAGGTTTATTGTTATAGAAATGGCGGGTACACACTGTTGTGTAAAATGCGAAAAGTTGCGGCTGTAACGTTGCTACCTTCCACTGTGCTAAAGAGAGTCAGACGTTGGTGCCTTTTTCTTTCCATTTTCCCCTCTTTACACCCTATCTTTTTTCCCCTCCCTGCTCCTCCTATTTTTCTATTTTTTAAAATTTCTCTTTGTATTTTATATTTTGATAAACCAATAAAAAATTGAATTGAAAAAAGCAGAGAATTGCATGGGAGATTAGAAAGGCATTCGAGGTGGGCTAGAATTAGATCTCTTGGGGGCACACAGGGATTCATGACTGATGACGTGTTTGACCCCTTTCTCGGGCTCATCCTGGTTATCTCCTACAGCGTCTCTATGCAGAAATAAGTCCATGACATTTAACTTAGAGACGGCAGCTTGCATATTTTTTCAACCCAAATGGACTGTGAACAAGTTTACACATTGCTTTTTTTGTAAAAGAAAAAGGTGCCGGAACTCACACATGTCATACAACCTTCCTTGCCTACCCTACAAGGTTCCATCCAGAAAAGGTGCCGGAACTCCGTTCTGAGCGTTCTTCGAGAAAAAAAGCCCTGAGTTTACAACATTTGATTTGGAAATCCTCTAAGTAGATTTATACCTGCAGTCTGTTTGCTGTGGATCCTCAGACATAACTTCCAGGTTTTGTTCATTTAGCTCCCTGTGTGTGAGACAGAATGGGTTGGCAACTCTCTTCAGATTGTTCTGATATTCTGTTTAATTATATGTTATTCCTTTTTTGGAGATCGGGAGAAGGTTACAACCAGCTGGGATGGCTTTATTGTTAAATGCCTTGCTAATAAAGTATATTAAGGCGTCCTCATTATGAATAACTCACAATGAGACCAAAAAAAAAATAAAAATAAAAGAGGCCGGATACACGGTGGGCATCTTCCTTTCTTTCCAACCCAGGAGACGCATACACGGTGTACACACACGATTAAAGTCAACGTAAGGCTTTAACAATTAAGAGACTTAAAATTGGGTTAATTACTGGGCATGTAAAATGTATACACTGCAGGAGGAATAGTTATCTCATTAACATCTGGAACATGCTAATTTGCTCTTAATTATTTTTGACCTCCTCATTAATGCTACGTTTAACCATCTAAAAATAAATTCGCTTTTTTTTTCTTTGCCAGAACCAGTTGATTCTTGGTGTAATGGGAGTCGATGTGTCTCTAGAAGAAATTAAGAAACTGACTCCTCGCTTTACCGTAAGTTTTCCCTAATACCTATTTTCAGTGGCGTAGCGTGGGGGGTGCAGGGGGGGCCGGCCACACCGGGCGCAACATCTGGGGGGGCGCGCTCGCACTGAGCTGCTCAGGGAGCCCCAAGGGCTGCACAGAGTTGGCTTGGCTCCGCTCTTGAGCTGCTCTTTCTTGCAAAGCGAAATGAGTCCGGCAGGTGAGATGGGCGGCCACATAAACTGAATAAAATAAATAGAAGTGGCCAACTCTCCGCCCAGGCTCAGGCCAACCGCAAGCGCCCCGCAGGTGCCCCGGCAGGTTTGGCCGAGCGAAGACGGACCCGCTGGCCGGCCGGCCTAGCTTCGTGCGCATGCGTGGCTTTATTTAGTGGGGCTCACGTGCGAGCTTGAATGCAGCGGCTCTTGCAGGTCGGAGCCCTGCCCAGCCACCCTCGAGAGGGACCCGAAAGCATCCCGCATGCGCGCGACTCTTCTTGGAAAGTCTATGCTGCTGCGGGGCGTGTCTTTTCGGCGGTGCCGTGACGTCACCGCCCGCCCGCCCCTCTATTTCCACTTCTGGTTGCCTTGCCCCGGGTGCTGACAACCCACGCTACGCCACTGCCTATTTTTTAACTTCTGCTGTAGCTTGGATCCACTTCACGTTTCCTTTCCAGGCTATCTAGCTCCACTGCCTGGAAATAATAAATAAAATTTTAAAAAAAAAATTTGCCCTTTCCCCTATTTTTGACCAGCTTTGCGGACATAACGTCCTTCTTTAAGCAGGACCAACAAAAGTTCTGGGCTGTTGTAAGTGACTTGGAGGTGATGGCTCTGTGCCACGGCTTTGAAAACACGAGGCCAAAAAAGGGACCTATTAACCTGACTGCTTTCTGCCTCCTGCCTCCTTTATAGCCACCGCTTTAGAGCATGATTTCAATACATAAACAAACTCATTTTTGAGCTGAATGCCTTCACCTTACATAATGTGTATGATGGGTCGTCGCTGGATTTAGTTGGAGCAAAATGTAACAGCTTAATCTCCGGGATTATTTAATTCATCTTTTTAAAAAAAAAAAAAATTCTGGAGCTCTAGTGAGCCATATTAAAGTATGTTCAGATGTTTCCTTACTGAACGTTTTCCAGTTGGGCCATCTCCGGATATGGCCGTTGTGGCTGGGGACGATAGATCTTGTAATTCAGTGCCCCACCAAGGCAAGTTGCGTCAGTTCAACGCTAGCGTTGTCCTTGAAGATAGAACAGATAGTCCTTGACGTATGGCCACAGTTGAGCCCGAAATTTGTGCTGCTAAGCGCGACGTGTGTCCAGTGCGTTCTGCCTCATTTCCTGACCTTCCTTGCCACAGTTGCTAAGTGAATCGCTGCAGTTGTTAAGTTAGTGACACAGTTGTTAAGTGAATCCGGCTTGTCAGAAGGTCACCCAAGGGGGAAATCACGTGACCCGGGACAGGGCAACCGTCATAAATACGAGTCAGTTGCCAAGTGTCTGAATTTTGATCATGTGACCATGGGGATGCTGCAACAGTCATAAGTGTGAAAAATGGTCATAAATTGCTTTTCCCAGCGCCTTTATAACTTTGAACGGTCACTACGCGAACTGCTGTAAGTTGAGAAGTGCCAGTGCCAGCGTGGTTTAAGAGTCTCTAAAATGCAATTACAGGGGCCAATGCATTACAGTTATATTTCTTTTCCTTAACAGCTGTGTCCCAACGGTTATTATTTTGCAATTGATCCCAATGGTTATGTGCTGCTTCATCCAAATCTTCAACCAAAGGTATGGAATATCTTCTGGTTGCGATTTATCTCAATTTCTGTTTGGCAAAAGGCATTTTTAAAAGATCAGTCATCCCGAAGATTTTCACTTTTCCTGCTAACCTTGGGGCATGTTCAGAAGATCCTTTGCTTTGATTTTATACTCGGAAGCTACACAGTCCAGCTTTCTCTTTACTAAAAGGATCAAATCCTGAGAGTAAAATCCTGCTAAGGAATTCCAGGCCAGAGAAGGAGCTAAAATCAGGATATTGTTTTGATTTCAAGTTGTAAGGAAAGACTGTTTTATATTTCTTCAGTTTATTGCCCAAACATTTTTTTTGTTTAATAAATATATTCTTATTTGTGTACATGCTGAAGCTGGATCTTGAAATGTGTATGTCCTTTTTGCCTGTCCAAAAACTAAAAATAGTTTTTGACAACTGCTCTTTTGCTCTCTGAGTTTAACACAGAATTATTATTATGCAGACTGACTGACATCTTTAGTAAACTCTGCTGGGCCTTGTTTATAGTCAAATGTACACACATGCATGATTTTTTACGTTTTTTTTTCTTCCTAGCAGTTTTCCCAGCATTGATTTCCTTCTTTAAAGGAGGTGACTTTAAAAGTTCATTTTCAAGCTGGTGGAACGTGTCTCCAAAGTTCTCTGACCAAGTTGCCTGATGGCAAATTGGAGGGACCATTTCACTGAATGGGAAAGCAGTAACAGCAGAAAATAATAATAATCATAATCATAATAATCATAATAATCATAATAATCATAATAATCATAATAATCATAATAATCACAATAATCACAATAATCACAATAATCATAATAATCATAATAATCATAATAATCATAATAATAATCATAATCATAATAATCACAATAATCATAATAATCACAATAATCATAATAATCATAATAATCATAATAATCACAATAATCATAATAATCATAATAATCATAATAATCATAATAGAGCAATTTGAAGAACTCAGCAACTGTAGGGCTACATTCATCAATCCAGTCAGTTTTCTAGACAATATTTTTGGGAAGTGCTGCCTGCTTATAGTTGATGGAAAAGGACAGATCAAAAGTCAACCTTCTGGCTTTGTTCCAAAGGAAAGACTATCTCAAAGCCGTTTTTCCAAAAGGCAACTTGATTTTTGCGGTTTCCTTCTTGGAAACATTTCACTGCTCCTCCAAGAAACGTCTTCAGTTCTGAACTGAAGGGAAGAAGCTTCTTGGATGAGAAGTGAAACATTTTCAAGGGGGAAAAAATGAGGAAGTCCAGTTGCCTTGTGGAAAATCCCCTTTGGGACAACCATGACCTAGAATGATTGAGAATCTCCATAGACATTGGGGCAAGGCTAGTTGTTGGTTTCTATCTCAATGCCTCTAACAACTACACCAAAGTGGCTTGTACAACTGCTCTTCCTACTACTGTTACCATCATTGTCATCATGACGATCGCCGTATTTTTATTTCCATTCTCTTTCCCTCTCATGCCCCTTTAAAAGATTTCTGTTATTCAATTTATGAACACTTTTTTTTTGCTTTATTGGCTGTACATTTAATGAATTTAAATTTGTTATATCGCTCTGGCCCTCCCTCCACCATCCAAATCAATGCATGGTTCCCCTTTCTCTGGGATCTGACTAGCTGCACAGTTATGGTAGGTTTCTCATTCTTCTTTCATGGTAGGTCTCTATCCTTCTAGCTCAGACATGTCAAACACAAGGCCAGCAGCCCGGATGCGGCCCGACATGTGGTTCCATCCAGTCCGGGGACCATCTCTGAAAAGAGTGAAGGACTGGCCCGCTGCACCTCAGCCTGACCCAGCCCAGGCCGACCGGGCGCTGATCTACAACCTGATTGCATCCATCAAAACCAGAACGCGCTCAGCATTAAATCCACGGGGCAGCCCTGCCCCGCCCCCTGCGTGCGCCCGCAAGCAGAGTGCAGTGTCCCTGCTGTCTGTCTTGTCACGCATGCTGACTTCACCCTGGATGCCGGCGCTGGCCGTCTACTGTGCGCACACTCGGCGGGTGGGGCAGAGGTGGCAAGGCAGCTCCTTGCTGATTCCAGTGGATCTTAGGCTGAGTATGTTCTGGCTTCGATGGACGCAACCAGGTTGTAGGTCAGCACCCCCCACCCACCCCTACCAGCACCTCCAGCCTTGCAGCCATGAGGCATCCCTTTCAAAAGGACTGCCCCCACCCACCCACATAGTATAGGAATGGCCAGCAGCAGCATATTAGTGCTGGCAATCCCTCCCCCTCCCATCACACCTTCCTGAGTGCGGGCGGGGGGAGGAAAGAGATGAGAAGGCAAAGGGAGAGAGGAAGGGAGGGAAAAAGGGAGAGAAGAAGGAAGGAACAGGGAGGAAGGAATGGAGAGTGGGAGGAAAGAAGGAAGGAACAGAGGAAGGAAGGGAAGAAGGAAGGAATGGAGGATGGAAGGGTGGGAGGGACCATGTCCTGGCACTCGCCCCGGTCCCACCCTCCTCTGCCGGAGACCCTCAGATCTGCCCCAGTCCTACCCAGGAACCTCTAAAGCAAGTGATGTCGAGCTGGCCACGCCCACCCAGTAGCACATGCCCATCCTAGCCATGCCCACCCAGTAGGCCACACCCATCCTAGCCACACCTCCCCCCCCCTGAGGGCAACCACAATGCTGATGTGGCCCTCAATGAAATTGAGTTTGACACCCCTGTTCTAGCTTATTCTCTGCACTGGCGCCTTCCCATACATTGTTATTGTTGCTGTTGTTCTTGTTGTTGTTCTTCTTCTTCAAAAAAATCCCTTATGTTGGCATCCACATGAAATCTAGGAAGAGTAGCCTACAAGCCAGACAGAGTCAAAAATTTCATCATCTTGCCGTAATGACCTAATTGGAGATGTTTTCCCAACGGGTTGGTGACAGGTTGGAAGAGCAGAAAAACCAGAAGGATAATCTCTTCACCTTTCTCATAAGGGCTGAAGCATTCATCAATCCCTTCCTCTTCCTAGTCGTTGCTAAGGATGACCTCCTTAGCAATGACTAGGAAGAGGAAGGGATTGGTGAGGGCAACAATATTGTTGATGCTGTTTTGGGCCAACTTAAGAAGGGAGGAAAGCATTGTATCTCAGTGGTGGAGAAAGCCCCATTTAAAGGCTACAGTTCTGGTCTGCTAGCCAGACCCCAAATGTAATGCTATTCTGGGGAGTTGTGGAAACATCCCTGAAGAGTTGGAAAAAAAGCAGGTTGATAGCTCCTGTTATCTTTCCACATAACTCTTCTGAGTGACTTCCCTAAGTCCAGAACTAGATGGTAGAAAGCAAATTGCTGTCCACTCTATTCCCTCTTTCTGTTCATCTGTAACAGCGGCCCCCAACCTTTTCCATACCTTGCACCCCTAGAACGCTTCTGATATATTCTCACACCCCTTGAAAAAGTTCAAAATAACGGCAATGAATTATGCATATACACTATAATTTTGAAAACCCAAGTTTTCACATAAAGCGGCCTAGGCCTAGGCCAAGGGTAGGCAACCTTGGCTCTTTTATGACTCGTGGACTTCAACTCCCAGAATTTCTGAGCCAGCATGACTCAGCTTGAAACCTCTCTCTTTCCCTTCAGCATGGCTGGCTCAGGAATTCTGGGAGTTGAAGTCCATGAGTCATAAAAGAGCCAAGGTTGCCTACCCCTGGCCTAGGCCTAGGCCGCTTTATGACTCGTGGACTTCAACTCCCAGAATTCCTGAGCCAGCCATGCTGAGGGGAAAGGGAGAGATTTCCAAGCTGAGCCATGCTGGCTCAGGAATTCTGGGAGTTGAAGTCCACGAGTCATAAAAGAGCCAAGGTTGCTTACCCCTGCCTTAGAGTATCATCTTGCACCCCCAGGAGGTACGATCACTCCTCGTTGGGAACCCCTGATCTACAAGGAGCTCTCTGCTTTCAAATAGTTGGACTAGAAGACCTCCAAGGTCCCTTCCAACTCTGTTATTCTATTATTCATATGGTATGAAAGCCAGCAAACATAGTCCCTTCCAAGCCATTTTGAACCCAGTTGATTAGACTCAACAGTTCTGCTTGAAGCAACACCATGAGGAAAAATGTTGGGATGACACTAGACTTTATTAAAAATCTGTGTTGGAATTAGGAATTAGACCCTACCTGTCACTATTTAATCTATCTTTGTGTGGTTAGGTGGGAGATCAGCAAGCAGATGAATATTATTCCATATTAGGGTGCAGGCCACCCAGATATTAAAAACATTATCCAAAGTCAACATAGGCTAGAGGGAAGGTTGTTCATTATATTTTAGATCTTATTTAATCGACCATTTAAATATTACTCAGTAACTCATTCCATCATCTGAGATGATAACTCTGAATGTATATATTTAAAGTGCTAGAAGTCTTATTTAGATATCACTAGTTTTTTTTTAAAAAAATAATTATTTACCTTTATGAGCAAATCTGTTTCTTCTAAATATCTGTTTTAAAACTTGAATACTTTTTAGACTCCAAACATGTACAACACAAATGAGCTTTTTATTTATAGCCCGTGTGTAGCTTTTAATTCCCCAAACAACAAATTATCACTGTTCTTGAAACTGACAAGCCTTTGGAAACTTGACCTATTTTTTCCCCCTGCCAACAAATTCATAGTAAAACAGAGTTCTGCAACTGGTTTGTTTGGCTTGCCAGCAATTTACATCAAGCTCTATTTATCTTTTTTTTAAATTCTCACTCAGTTTAACAGTACTTACATCCAAGTCATTACGGTAGTCCTGCGGTCCTTTTTCTCCTGAAACTATTATTAGAACGAAATCCTAACCCTAAATGTTCTGGGGAAAAAAAAAACCTTTATTAAACTGAATGATCTGGTTTGTGGGTTAGACTATTAAAATACAGCCACGTACTATTGAACTATGGCTACAATTACTTACATTCGTATAGTAGGCTCCATTGTAAAATAGACATCCTTCTGCTTCAATGTTTTTTTTTAAAAAAAAAAAAATTGGATGTCTTAAATTTGATCTCATCATCATGCAAGACAGGAGACTCCTGTCCAAAATTAGCACAGATCTTTTTTTTTTTAAAAAAGGAAATTATTTTAAAATAAGCTCTTCCTGAGGACCAGCGAATCTTTCCAAACGGGTTGGAAGTGGTGCAGAGTTTCACAAACAGAACGGAGTGGGTGAAACGCAACACCCCTGTGGTTGTGTTGATTTCCACGGCACCTTCACTGGTGCGTATAGCAAAGAACGCAGTGAAAATGCCCACAGGGAATGAAACAATACATATGTGCCAAGTAGAACCAACACATACATATTTACAGATTGCTGTGAAACTGAAGGAAAGAATTATTTGTTAACCAGCTAGTGATTCCTGCTAGTTGCTAATATAGTAGGGAAGTAACTTGAGCCCAGCTTCTCTCTTTCTGTTGAGTAGCCAGTCAACAGGATTTTAGCGTTAAAAATGGGGGTTTCAGTTCTGAGTTGCTGGATCGAAGAGGCAGGTTGCGCACAAAGAGAGGAAACATACAATTACACTTATAAGTCTCCATCCCCTTAGCGTTGTAGTGTTGAGCCTCTGTCTGAATGTGCTTGTGCTTCAAATCCCAGTTGAAGTACTTTGTTTCCAGTCCACCACCCACCTAAAGCTGTGGATTATGGGAACTGGAGTTCACACGGAGTTGTCTTCCTCCACATTCTATGGGTGAGGTACTGTAACTGACCTTGGGTCAGTGTGACAGGCACTCTAGACTTTATTGTGGAAATTAAGAAGGATGTGTGGTGAGGCACACAAGCTCTCGTGCATTATTCTTGAAGTAGCTAGATTATTTATTTATGTAGCATGTGGCATATAGCACACAGACTAGCAATATACATTAACATTTCACCCAGATTAGTAAAACACAAGAGAATATAAATCTTAAAAAGATCTATGCTCGAAATGAAGTTGAGACCTTAGGAAAAAGTGCAAAGAAGAGCAACTAAGATGATTTAAAGGCCCGGAGACTAAAACATATGAAGAACGGTTGCAGGAACTGGGTAATGGCTAGTCAAGAGAAAAGAAGGACCAGAGGTGACATGATAGCAGTCTTCCAGTATCTCAGGGGTTGCCAGAAAGAAGAGGGAGTCAAGCTGTTCTCCAAAGCACCTGAAGGCAAGACAAGAAACAATGGATGGAAACTAATCAAGGAGAGAAGCATCCTGGAATTAAGGAGAAACTTCCTAACAGTGAGAACAATTAACCGGTGGAACAGTTTCCCTCCAGAAGTTGTGGGTGCTCCATCACTGGAAGTTTTTAAGAAGAGACTGGACAGCCATTTGTCTCAACATGTACAGGGTCTCCTCAGTGGTGGGATTCAAATAGGTGAACAACCGGTTCTCTGTGTGGATGCCGCTTCCGGAAGTCCATTCTGGGCCTGGGCAACAAAAAATTAGCTATCAGTTCTGCCGAACTGGCATGAACTGGCTGAATCCCATCCTCCTTGAGCAGAGGGTTGGACTAGAAGACCTCCAAGATCCCTTCCATCTCTATTCTGATACCAATATGTCTAGCTAGGCCATCTAACTGCTGAAGTGCAGCATTGTTTATATGATAAAAATCAGATCCTGGGACTGGTGTATGCCCTCAGCTTTCAACCAGTCTCAATGTGATCTACAGTTTGACGTGGGACCACCACAGTCACACTGAGGGGAGGATACTATGCCCCATTTATACAGACGCCGTGTGAGGTGTGAAACCTACTCAGGATTGTCCATTGCTGACATGGTAGTTCAAAGCCTAGCACCCTTTTGTGGGGTCATTTATAAGTCTTCAGTGACCCATGTGGCTTTCCATTGGGAACCGATGTTAAAGTTGTTGGGCAGATGTTGTGAAGTAGCTACGGTACAAGACTTAGAGGCATGGCTATGAGTATGCCTTACTTTTGTCTTGGCATAACTGCTTGTGCGTCTCGATTCATAAATTTATCTTGCTAAGTGAAACATTTGTTTTGCCCCATTTTATGACCATTCTTGCTTTCTTGCTAAGTGAATCATTACAGTTGTGAAGTTAGTAACATGGGTGTTGAGTGAATCTGGCTTCCCCATTGACTTTGCTTATCCGAAGGTTGCAAAGGGGGATCACTTGACCCCAGGACATCACAATAGTCGTAAGTTTGAGTCGGTTGCTAAGCCTCCAAATTTTGATCAAGTAACCGTGGGGATGCTGTAGTGGTCATAACTGTGAAAAATGGTCGTGAGTTGTTTTTTTTTCAGTGTGGTTGTAACTTTGAACGGTCATTAAATGGGCTGTTGTAAGTTGTGGACTACTTTACCTTCAGTTAGAATCAAAGATGTCTCGCTGAAGCTTAGTCTGATTGCCAAATTGCTCAGAGTTTTCTTAGATTAGAACAGGGGTCTTCAAACTTGGCCCTTTTATAACTTGTGGACTTCAACTCCCAGAATTCTGGGAGGAATTCTGGGAGTCGAAGTCTCCAAGTCATCAAAAGGCCAGGTTTGAAGACCCCCTGCTTGTGGACTTCAACGCCCAGAATTCCTCAGCCAGGCATGCTGGCTAAGGAATTCTGGGAGTTGAAGTCCACAAGTCATCAAAGGGCCAAGTGTGAAGACCCCTGACTCCCAGAATTCCTCAGCCAGGCACATTGGCTGAGGAATTCTGGGAGTTGAAGTCCACAAGTCATCAAAGGGCCAAGTGTGAAGACCCCTGACTCCCAGAATTCCTCAGCCAGGCACATTGGCTGAGGAATTCTGGGAGTTGGAGTCCAGAAGTCATAAAAGGGCCAAGTGTGAAGACCCCTGGATTAGAAGAATCCGGATGCTTAGAATGAATAAAAACTGACTGCCGTAATGGCGTGGAAATCTTGAATGAACCATTGTTGTTCTGTTGCTTTAGCACATTGGTTTGGGCATCCCCAAAGTTAAGCAGAGGAGACCCTATGTCCAGGTAACTATGAATGGAGGTGACTAACGGTGTGGTTGGAAGCCAAACTTCTCTTTAGCTCCCTGGGACAACTGTTTAACCAGCAACTTCTCTAACGCATGAAGCTCGCTAAATTAAGGGTAGATGCTTGTAGGAGACGTCCCTTCAAGTTGAGAGCATCTGTCTATTAACTTGAATTAGTGCTTTATTCTTTTTGGAGAAGCCTCAAAAGACAACAGATTAATTACTGCCTTGATATACAGTAATACTTGATGAAGTATGCAAGGTTTACATTTGGAACTGACCATCGATAGAATTCTAATGTAGATATTTCAAGAATTTCAATATCACCCTTTCGGCTTTTTATTTTTATTTTATTTTTTTGACTGTGCCTGCAAACACTCATGCAAGCCAAGTTAAATCCGTGAGGCCTAATTAAGTATCGACTTAGTTAAATGCTGTTAATTTCAACAGAATTACTTTTCTAAGCATGATTAGCTCTTAAAATCCCTACTTGCGCCTTCTTTAGAATTGGGTTTTTCTCTTAACAATCTTGTCTTGCGTGCATAAAACATGGCTTGTTTCTTCTAGCTGCATGCATGTCAGCATTATTTAAATTTTGTTCCTGTTTGCGGCATGCCTGACACAAAAGGTTATGACTTGCAAATGTTACATGGCTGACTTTTAAAAACATGGCATTGGTTGTTTTTTTTAGTTCTGTTGATCTAATTCTAAGTTGATTCATTTCACTGTCAGATTTAATAGTCATTTGTTTGGATGAACACAATTTTAGGAATTGTAATGTCACGGGGGGATGTACAAGTAATCTCCATTGACTAAAATTGATCTATTTCATTCGATTCGAATATTCTCATATCTAAGATATGATATCTCATATATAATACCTTAAATGCTCTCTGTAAAAAATGAAGACATTATCAATTTAATAAAGTAGATTGTATATTTGGTTCCAAAAGCATATAAGTAGCTAATTTTCTTTAACATTTTGGTGGTTGTAGTGAAGCTACATGAAGATGAATCTTTTTAATGTAGACATTAAGAATTGAATCAGTTTTTAATCTACAAAGTTAGGTCTTTATTTCCTTTTCTTTAACTATAGAAATACATTTCTGTTCTTTTTTTTTTAATTCTTCCTTTTTGTCCATCCTGCCCCTTTTATTTCAAAACTGAGTCTATTTCCAACTTTGCATAATGAGGTCTTTGATTTCCAAAGTTCCTATTCAGAAATATTATCATTTCCCCCCCTAATACTTACAGTATTCTCACTATAAAGTTGTGTTTGTTTCTTTACTTGCAATTTCTGGATGTAAAATGTGAATTATATTCCTTGGTCACTATGTGGAAGCAATGCTTTCATTGGGATTTTAGTTTTTTATTTTATTTTACCACTTAACCTGATTTATAGCTCTTAAATTCTTTGACAGTCTCTCTTTGAAACATTAAGTAGTCTGACCCTGCTTAGCTTCTGAACCCAGAGGAGTTCATTCATTTCATTTCATTCATTTCATTTCATTTCATTCATTTCATTTCATTTCATTCATTCATTTCATTCATTCATTCATTCATTCATTCATTCATTCATTCATTTCATGCATTCATTTCTTTCTTTCATTCATTCATTTTCTATATGATCTTCTCTATCTTCTACAAAGATCTTTCTTTGTAATAATTCCAGTTTAAATCTAAAGTGCACGTGTAATTGTAATTGTACCGGCTATTTGGAAAGGTAAGTAAATTTAGTTTGATAAGTTTATTTATTTATTTATTTTATTTTATTAGTTTTTCTATACCGCCCTATTCCCGAAGGACAGGGTGGTTTACAGGGCAATATTTAAAAGACAATATAAAATTAAGAAAAAAAAATAGAATTAAAAAGAATTAAATTAATAATAGCCCAACAATAAAACAATGTTAAAAACTTAAAACTAAAAACCCCCTCAGTCCAGGCCAGATAGATCGAAAAGCCAGGTTTTCAGGTCCCGGCGAAATGAGCGCAGGTTGGGGGCAGTCCGGAGTTCCACAGGTAAATCATTCCAAAGGGCAGGCGCGCCCACAGAGAATGCCCTCCCTCTGGGGATCACCCGCTGGCATTCCCTGACCAGCGGCACCCTAAGGAGGCCCTCCCTATGGGAACGCACAGGACGATGGGAAGTTGATGCCGGCAGCAGGTGTTCCCTTAGATAGTCCGGACCCAAGCCATTTAGGGCTTTATAGGTCATCACCAGCACCTTGATTCAGTTGGTTCTAGATTAGCAGCAGAAAGTGCTTATTATATGCTGCTTTGAAATCTTCTCCAGAATCCCAAATCGCAAGAACCCGTGACGCTGGATTTTCTGGATGCCGAGTTGGAGAATGACATCAAAGTCGAGGTACGTTGGATTGACCATTTGGGATTTTTCATGTTGACAAGTCAGTTCTGAAGCAAACACAAAGGCGGGTAGCCATCTTAGGTATTTGGGGCTAAATTATCTTTATAGCATCTGATTTTTTTTTTACTTTTGTGCCTCTGGCTGACCAGTATCCTTAAGGCAGCACCCTTCAGAAGAAATCTGTAGGAATCTTTTTATCATGAAGGAACTAGGCAACTGTCCTCATTGTCCTCCTGATTTTCAACAGAAAATTTAGAGGAAGGAGAAGTTTCCAAAATTAAGACAGAGGTCCTGACGCTGTGACCAAGACTTTGTCCTTTTAGGTACAAGGGCCAGGAACACATGAACTAAGGGCTGGACTTTGATTCTCTGCCATCTTGAAGTGTTTGAACATCCTTCCCCTGGACATCTCTGATAGGCAATATTAATAACATGGTTATCCAGTCAGCTGGCATGATCTCACACAGACAGTCATTCCTTACCATAACTCATACAAAGAGTTGGGTTTTAATTGTTTTGCCTCCTGGAGTTTTATCTGTTTGGCTATATTAGCATATCACTGTATTATAAATGGTTGGGGTTTTTTTTAACCAATACAGACACAAGTAAGAGGGCGTTAGTCATAAAGACACACACACACACACACACACACACACACACACACACACACACACACACAATGTAACTACAAAACTTTAAACCTGATGGGGAATGGAAGATTTTAGGGTCTTTCTAAGACGTTTCAAGAATTGAGATACAAAGGTAAAAGATGAAGGAACGGAACTTCAACTAAGATTTCAAATAGTTATAGAATAGAATAGAATAGAATAGAATAGAATAGAATAGAATAGAATAGAATAGAATAGAATAGAATAGAATAGAATAGAATAGTTGGAAGGGACCTTGGAGGTCATCTAGTCCAACCCCCTGCTCAAGCAGGAGACCCTATACCATTTCAGACAAATGGTTGTCCAATCTCATCTTAAAAACTTCCAGTGTGGCAGCATTTACAACTTCTGGTTGTTTGCAAAATGTCATTTGCAAATGTCTGCAAAAGACGTCAGATATTGATTAAATCCACGGCTCTAGTTTAATTGGTTGGGAAGAAGAGAAAATAGAATCAGAAATAGATGAAATATATAAAATAAATTCCCGATCCACCTCAAGAAAACTACTGAGAGATGTTTTACTTCACTTTGCAAGAAGAAAAAACAACAACTTGAGGTCACAGATATTGCGGACTTGATCCACGGGTGATTTTTCCCATCTATTCCGCACTGAGCTATGACTAGAAACATGTAATAATTTCTTGTTGTCCCTGAAACAGATCAATGGCAATATTCAACTGTGCTTTCATTATTACATCTGATTAAAGATTTTTTTTTATTTTTTTATTTTAATTCCATTTATATCCCGCCCTTCTTCGAAGACTCAGGGCGGCTTACAAGCTTAGCAGTAGCCTTCATTCTATGTATATGCCTGCTTATTAGGGCTTTCACACACACCCCAAGCGGCATTATTACAAAGTCAGCTTAATTGCCCCCAACAATCTGGGTCCTCATTTTACCTACCTGGGAAGGATGGAAGGCTGAGTCAACCTTGAGCCTGGTGGGATGCGAACCTGCACTAATTGCAGGCAGCTGGTGTTACTTAAGGAGGCATTAGCCCACTGCTCCACCAAGGCTCTTTGTTTAACATTTAGAAAATGGTCAGAAGGAACAAGGTTTAGAATAGCACTAGCAATAGCAATAGCACTTAGACCAGACATGTCAAACACAAGGCCCGGGGGCCGGATGCGGCCCGCGAAGTGGTTTCATGCGGCCCACGAAGCCATCCTGGAAACAGTGAGGGAACGGCCCCCACTGCCTTGGCCCTGGCCTAGAGACCCTCCTTCTGCCAGAGACCCTCAGATCTGTCCCACTCCTGCCCAGGCCCCCATAGGCACCCTTGATGCGAACGATGTAGAGCTGGCCACGCCCACCCAGTATGCCATATGCACTCTAGCCATGCCCACCCAGTAGGCCACGCCCACCCTGGCCATACCCACCCTGCCCCCTGAGGGCAACCGCAATGCTGATGTGGCCCTCAATGAAATTGAGTTTGACACCCCTGACTTAGACTTATATACCACTCCTAGCGCTTTTACAGCCCTCTCTAAGCAGTTTACAGAGTCAGCATGTTGCCCCCCCCAAACAATCTGGATCCTCAGAAGGATGGAAGGTTGAGTCAACCTTGAGCCCCATCAAGATCGAACTGCTGGCAGTTGGCAGAGTTAGCCTGTAGTGCTGCATTCTAACCACTGCACCACCAGGGCTTAGACAGCAATAGCACTTAGACTTATATAGCGCTTCACAGTGCTTTACAGCCCTCTCTAAGCGGTTTACAGAATCAGCATGTTGAACCCCCCCAACAATATGGGTCCACATTTCACTTGACCTCTGAAGGATGGAAGGCTGTGTCAACCTTCAGCCAGTTAGGTTCAAACTGTTGGCAGCGAGCAGCGAGTCAGCCTGCAATACTGCGTTATAGAGAAGTATGAAGTGACTTCATTTCGGGTTGTAATTTTCTTAACTTATAGATTCGGAAAAAGATGATTGACAGTGAAAGTGGCGACCGGACCTTTCAAACGCTCGTCAAATCTCAAGATGAGGTGAGAATGCAAAGATTTGCTTTCTGATAAAAAGAAATGAGTTGGCTAAACGGATGTAAGACAAAATGGCCGACAGCTAAGGCTGTAACAGTCAGAAGCCCGGAGCTAGAAAATTAGAAAATGGATCATGGCATGGGACAAAAATACAAGACCCCTCTTCCTTCCAAGCCGATCCTTTAACTATTCCCAAATATAGGTAGTCCTCGACCTATGACAGTTCATTTAGTGACTGTTCAAGATTACCACGGCACTGGAAAAAAGTGAGTTATGACCTTCTTTTTCACACTTACGACCGTTGCAATCCCCCCATGGTTATGTGATCAGAATTCACATGCTTGACAACTGATTCATATTTATGATGGTTGCCGTGTCCTGGGGTCACGTGATCCCCTTTTGTGACCTTCTGACAAGCAAAATAAGTGGGGAAGTTAGATTCATTTAACAACCATGTTACTCACTTAACCAGTGGAGCACGAAAGATCGTAATACGGAGCAAAACTCACTTAACAACTGTCTTGATTAGTAACAGAAATTTGGGGCTCAATTGTGGTTGTAAGTCGAGGACTACCTATATATGGATCTTTTACTAGATCCCATCTCTTGGGGAAGTCTTCACAAGGGCATTTGGGAAAGGTATTTTCGTAGCTGCGAGAATACATTATTATTAAATGGCTCCTTCCCTTCCCAATTGCAGCATATAAGTATACATCAAGTCAAATCAAATAATTTTTATTGCAGACTTTTCTCAGGATGTTCACACCTAAGTGAACACCAAGAAGTGCTTTGGAGACAAAAAACAAAGAACATTAGAATCTTGTTAATGTTTCAACTGCTTATGGAGACCTCTTGCAATTTTCTGAATATTATTAGAAAGCCCACAATGCAACAGCTGAACAGTGTTTAGCTTTTCTAGGAGTCATTGTTTCTGGTTATAATGTTATAATATGCTACCGGGGGCCAGGAGTTACAGCGACAAATGATGAAAACTGAATAACTCCATTCTTTTGGGATGTATTAACTCTTATTAAAATCTCCAGCGGGCGTCAGGAGACCTTTTAAAATTCCCCTTTGTGCCACTGCTCCATTCATTCCATTCTGTAATTAAATGAGCTGAAATGTTCAGATTAGTTTTTGCAACGCCGGGATCAAGCTTGCGTTCATCCTTCAAAGGATGCGAGTCGTAATGATCCTAAAAGAGGAATGAACAACACCAGGTCAATTCGCCCCCACCCCCACTTATCTTTAAAAATTGCATCCAGAATTATTGGCCCTCAAAGGCCAGAAATGTTATTGACCAGAAATTGATTAAAGCAATAACAATATTTCAGATCAAAACTTTTCACAGGATTGAAAGACAGCAGCATCCTTAGTGTTGTGTTAATTTATTTAGAATGAGAAATGCAGCATCGCAATGGAAGCTCCACCCCACTTGGACTAGTTTGCCTGCCCCTGTCACCTGTGGTTGCAGCTAATTCAGTAATGAAAATAGGAAGAAGTTACAGAAAGAGCAAACTACTTTTGGGGTTGGTGAGCTGTATTCCAGATGCTGTCAAGCATCCGGGAAATCAGCGGATTCAGGCAGTTCAAACGAGTGTAAAGATTCATTGTGAGCTTAAGCTTTCTACAAGAATCTGGCCAACTAACAGTCAAGGG
The DNA here is from genome assembly GCF_947247035.1 of Vipera ursinii. Taxonomy (NCBI): domain Eukaryota; kingdom Metazoa; phylum Chordata; class Lepidosauria; order Squamata; family Viperidae; genus Vipera; species Vipera ursinii. The sequence continues at coordinate 6,979,048 of NC_139515.1, read as the reverse complement.
AAATGAGCAGGAGAGAAGAAAAACATGCAAGGTGGGCTGGAGTTAGGTCTCTTGTGGGCACGAAGGGACTCGTGACTTATGACGCGTTTGACCTCTCCCTCAGGCTCATCTCCTGGTCATCTCCTACTTCTGTTTTCAGTAACATAGATCTCATCATCTTCAGTCACATTTGTTGAGGGGAAAAGTCTTCATCAGGGTTCAATCCAAGCTGGGAATAAACAACATGGCGACTGCTTTAAGAAAGAAAGTTGTAGTTTATTGAAGAGGAGAGCCAGACAGGAAGATGGCTCTGGAAGAAAAAGAGAGAATGAGCACACGTAGTAGGGAGTGGGTTTTATACCCTCTTGGGCTTTTGTTTGGAGTTGTTTCCTGTTCCTGTTTGAGGCTTTGTGTTTCCCGTGTCATGTACTTTGACCTGAGTCTGAGTGTGCCCCTTTGATATCTGTGGGTTAATCCTATTATGTCCTGTCTTAGAGTTTGGGTAGGGTATGTAGGTTTTAGGTGTCTTTGTCTTCCTAAGCTTCTAGCTGGGGGCCTCCAACCTTCCTGAATGGATTATTACATCTGCATTTCTACAGAGGTGGTTTCTGCTTGGGGGAGGGAGACTTGGGACTATTAAGAAAAACTGGGCATGCTTTTCTGCCTCTTTAAGGTCCTTTGAGGAAATATAATATTCTGCCCTTTAAATATTTCCTTCTCTGGGGGAGGGGGGCTGACATTGTTGAAGGAAAAGTCTTCATCACGTTAATGGTCTTAAACATCTTTTATTTGAATTATTATTGATTGGAATCCAAGAAGATGTCCATCTTGTAAAAAAAAAAAGAATTGATACTTTTTTCATAGTTCCCTAGATGAGCAATTATGGATGGACAAAGCAGCATCCAGTTGAACAATCTGAACAGTAGATCAGATTTTTCTAAGTTTATTAAGCCACTTTCCAAAATAGAAATCTGCAAATTAGCTTCTGAAAGAATTATGAGTTTTGTCCTCATGGGCTGACATAGAACCATCCCTGCTTTGCTTTTTTTAAGCGAAACTTGATTCTTGAATCCGTGTGGCGTGTTTAAGCTTTCCTGAGATTCTTTTGATAAAATGATTTTTCTGGCTGATTCTTTTGCAGCGCTATATCGATAGAGGCAACAGAACGTACACATGGACCAAGGTGAATGGTACTGATTACAGGTAATCAATTATGGATATTTTTTTCCCAAAACAACAACAACAACAACAAAAAGAGGTTAAAATGCCATTGTTCCTGACGTTTCAAGATAAATGGTATCCTAAGATATCTATTGGATGGCTAGCTTGCTCTGATATCCCAGTCCTGCAAACTTAAAAAAAACAACACAGGATAAAAATCAAGGTAGAATATTTTCCTACATTTTCCTTTGTAACCAGTTTCTCTTTGGAAAAGTTTATATGGAAAATGTTTTCGGCTGCCTGGTGCAGGTTTTGTGAATATTTAACCCTTCCCTAAGGATTCTGGATAATTCTTTCCTATGTTCCTCTTTAGCCCTCATCTCTTCCCCCCCCCACTAGCCTTTTCAAAAGCTAGGAAGGGAGGGGAATTTTAACTGACCTTAGAGATGAGGTCCCTGACCTTGATTCCAGGGGTACCAAAGTTTTTTTTTTAAATTCCATTTATATCCCGCCCTTCTCCAAAGACTCAGGGCGGCTTACAAGCTTAGCAGTAGCCTTCATTCTATGTATATGCCTGCTTATTAGGGCTTTCACACACACCCCAAGCGGCATTATTTATTATTATTATTATTATTATTATTATTATTATTATTATTATTATTATTATTATTATTATTAATTTTATTTGTATACCGCCCTTCTCCCGAAGGACTCAGGGCGGTGAACAGGGCAATACATATTAAAAGACAAAATACAAAAATTAAAAGAGATTAAATAAAGTGCCCACAACTATAACAATAGGTTAAAACACATTAAACAGTAATAAAACCCAACCCCATCCCATCAGGCCAATTAAGTCAGCTTAATTGCCCCCAACAATCTGGGTCCTCAGGCATCTATGTGCAGCCTTTTCTGATTATTTTTCCATTACTCATGCAAATTAATTAATCTAATAACCAATTATCTATTAATTAATCTGTTAATCAATTCTTGGTTGTAATAACGGAGGCACAGCATCGAAATCACGCAAAGTATTAGTATTGCTTTATAAATCTTTAGTAAGACCACACCTGGAATCCTGCATCCAGTTTTGGTCACCACGTTACAAAAAAAAAAAGATGTTGAGACTTTGGAAAAAGTGCAGAGAAGAGCAACTAAGATGATTAAAGGTCTGGAGACTAAAACATACGAAGAACGGTTGCAGGATTTGGGTATGGCCTGTCTAGAGAAAAGAAGGACTAGGGGATGACATGATAACAGCGTTCCAGTATTTGAGGGGCTACCACAAAGAGGAGGGGGGTCAACCTATTTTCCAAAGAACCTGAAGGCAAGATAAGAAACAATGGATGGAAACCAATCAAGGAGAGAAGCAACCTGTAATTAAGGAGAAACTTCCCAACAGTGAGAACAACTAACCAGTTGTTTGCTTGCCTTCAGAAGTGGGTGCTTCATCACTGGAGGCTTTCAAAAAGAGACTGGACAGCCACTTGTCTCAACTTGTATAGGGTCACCTCCTTGAGCAGAGGGCTGGACTAGAAGACCTCCAAGGTCCCTTCCAGTTCTATTCTGAATTGAATTGAATTATGACCTGTCTTTGAACAATCAAGAAAAGGCTAACAGAAGCATAGAATCAAAATCATGTAAAGCATTAGTACCACTTTATAAAACCTTAGTAAGACCACACCTGGAATAGTGCATCCAGTTTTGATCCACCACATTACAAAAAAAGAGAGCCTTTTTTTTTGGGATGTATCAAACTTGGGAGGGTAAGCAGAAAATTGCAACATTAGAAGGCATTTTCTGCACTGGACCTGAAATTCCAGGTGTTCACTTGTTTCCCCCAATTATTTTTTGCCATGCTTTTGGTACCAAATTAGGAATGAGTCATGTGTTGTACATGAAAAACCTGTCCGTGCGTCATGGACATTGACTTGGCTTCTGCAGACTGCAGAAAGTTAGAGTTGATGGTTCTTGCAGTCCCAACTGTACAAATCTTTCTGGCCTTGGCAACGTAAGTCACCCAGTGTTGTTGATTGTGAGACGGACACTGAATAAATTTCATAAATAATTGAATAAACGTTCCTCTAGCCAGAAAACTATCCAGGGCATTTACAATTTTGCAAATCCCATTATTCTTGCCATCACAGAGGCTAGGCGCTACATCTAAACGTATTTAAATAGAGATCCTTTCCCATGAATGCTTCCAATGATGGATTGTCCTACAGCCATTGAAAGAATGAACTTGTTGAGTAGCAATATCTCTCCAAAGTTAATGCTGACGTTTGCTCATTAGCAACCATTTTCCCTCCGTTTCCTCGCTCTGAATTGTAAACAGCAATTTCTCCAGACTTATTACTCTGGCTTGCTGAGCCCTGCTTAGCATATATAATATTTCCGCCAAATATTTCTGAAAAATCTTTTGAATTTTGAAAACAATAGCAGCAAGATCTCCCGGGAGCCTCAAGGCAACGGGCATATTTATACACACAATTATAGATTTCAATTAGTTGCATATTTTTTTTAGCAGGAACCGGGAATGGAAGGGAAAATTCTTCCTGATTTCCCTTGACAAATATTAGTGAAAAGATGTCACGAGATAATTAGTAATTCTTCTCCAAGCAGATAGAGGGGCAACCGTAATGGTAAAGGCAAGATTTATGGTGCAAGAGTCTGTTTCTTTTTAATGCTAATTTCAGCAGCTATCGCAGGAAATATTAAACAATAAGCACACACACCCCAGTAATAAAATGGTGGCGCAGCCCAAGAGAACATAAAATATTCATGATTTAAATGTGATTTTGGAAATAGGCTATAATCTCTATGGCTGCTTTCGATCTTTCAGTGCCTCGTTTAGATATACAAATTAGTTATGTTTTAATTAGGCCTTGGAGCCATGCCACCCAACTCAAAAGTCCTTGCATTATTATTTTTTCATTTCAGGAATTATTACTATTTGTTTAGTGTACGATGAGAACATGACAGAAGAGAAGTAAATATAAATACTCAGCCCACATAATTATAAGTAAAACTTTTACCGGGGGTACGGCAGTGGTCTCATAACTGGATCCAGCAGTCTCTTCTGGTGTTGCTTCGTGCGAATCTTCTAAGGCACCAGAGAAAGCACATTGTGGGCAATCTTGCACAATACGCCCAAGAGTTTCCATATCAGCACCACAATCACAACAAGGGGAAATCTTTCCATCCCCGCTGATATAGGGCAGAGGCACTTCTTCCAGTATTATACCTAATTTCGCTCAGTTTTGTCCAGACAGGGTGTGGCAGATTAAAACCAGGTGGTCTGGTAGAGGGATCGGCTTAATGGTCAAGTCACCTTGGACTATTCCCCTCTCCAGGAATTCTCGGGATTAAGCTAGGTAGATGTTAAGTGAATAGCTATTTTCCAAGCTGGCCTACAGCCTATTTGCAACTTCAGGAATATTACACATTTCCTCACCTCCTGAATTTTGTATCTGCCAATTGTATTTCATGCGGCTGAGCGACGAATTTCTCATTGGCTCATGAAGGCCTTCCTTGAATTGGGCAAACAATGTCCCTGCCACGCCTGCGATATGAAATCAAACCCACATATTTAGGTAACAATATTTCTCTCGAAAAGGTGCACACAAAAATAATAATAATCATTCTTGATTTATCTGGAAAGGTGTAATTTGTCCCATCGATAAACACTCAGCTACCTCAGATAGCGTAGCCTGAGGGAGCCTTCTAGATGTCACTAAAACTCCTTATCTGCTAAACTTAACGTCTTATCTGGTAAACCATCTGGGAAATTCTGATCTTTTTAATGTATAGGTTTATTTATTTATTTATCGTCGTTGTTGTTAGCTGCGAAGTTGTATCCGACCCATCGCAACCTTATGGACAATGTTCCTCCAGGCCTTCCTGTCCTATATATTTATCTATCTATCCCACCTTTATTATTTTTTATAACTAACTGAAGGCTGTGAACATGTCCAACAGAATTTCCTCCTCTTATTTTCCTCACAATGACAACCTTGTGAGGTATGTTGTCTCGAGGGAGAGGGATTGGCCCAAGGTCACCCAGCTGGCTTTCATGGCTAAGGTAGGACTAGAACCCAAAACCACCCAGCCATCTTTCATGGCTGACTGGAACTCACAATCTCTTGGTGTGATTGGCTGAAATTCACCCAGCTGGTTTTCATAGCTAAGGTGGGACTTGAACTCACCATCTCCTTCTTTCTAATCTGCTGCCTTAACACCAAGATCAGCATGATTCAGTCTCCCAGAACGTGACTAAATTTTGTCATTTTTGCCTTTAAAAATTAGGCAGACTTTGATCATCCCCTGATGAACCCTCCACCAATGATAATATTTTATCTTCTTTGGGTTTTTTTCCCCTTTATTTTAACCTGTTTTTGTTTGCAATTCTGAACTGTCCACAATAAAAAACATCCATCCACACAAGTTTGAGTTGCTCTGCCAACATATGATAGCCAAAAGGAATACTGGTGCCTGGGGTATAACACTATCAAGATCATGTCAGGAGGACCTGAAAAGGGTTTTAGAGGAACCAAAGAATCATTAAAGTGGACTTGAAGAAGGAGGACATAGTCCAGAAGTTCAAGGAAATATATGAAAGAAGCTCAAGGTCCGGTTATTATACCCTATAACATTATGGCTACCGCAAAGGGTTGACCTCAGTTTTAAAAATCTGCCCAAGTTTCTCTCTGTTCCCCTTTAAACTAACAAAAACAAGGTGGGTTATTCTCACCTATCATCTTTGCTTCACTCTCTAGATTTGGAAAGGGACAAACTCCAGTGGTGGGATTCAGCCGGTTCGCACCACTTTGGCAGAACCAGTAGCTAAATTTTTTGTTGCCCAGGCCCAGAATGGACTTCCGGAAGCGGCATCCACACAGAGAACCGGTTGTTCACATATCTGAATCCCACCACTGGACAACTCACCGTAGCCAACTTGCTGTGGCACTGCCAATTCGCCATGTCCAACTAGTCTTGGCCAGATCATCACAGCCAACTCGCCACAGGACGCTCTGAGACAATTTGACAATTTCATTTAATTATTTAAAATAGTAATTTAAAAAAATATTTTTAATTTTTGTCATTCGCATTTCATCTTGTCCCTTCTTTTGCACCCTTTCTTTAATGACTCTGATTTAAAATGCTGTTAAATCTCAAATGAATATTGGATTATCCCTTGATTGTAATTATTTGGTTTCTTTCGCAGTTTGGCTTTGGTGTTACCATCCTACAGCTTTTACTATATTAAAGCCAAGATTAATGAAACCTTAACTCAGGCAAAATGTAAGTAACTGTGAACGCTCCCCTGTTGTGACTGTTATGCCCCAGTGAGAAAGATTCTGCCTTTTTTTGAACACAACATTTTGAAAGCTTGTGAAATTCACTAATGTTCTCCTGATTGTACCCCCAGCTCTACAGCAATGATTCCAAGTCCTTGTGTAAATGTGCAAGATACAAAAAAAGGATTCTACCCAAGTAGAATATGTTCTGTTACCGTACTAGCTTTAGTAAATCTTGATCTTGTCCCATCTCTCGGCTTATGTACCCACAGAATCATTGCTTTGCATATCCTCTGTTGTCTTTTGCAGGAAATGTTTTGAGTAGCTCACTGTTGAGTTATGAAGTCTAGCAAAGCTGCTTTGTGTGGTGCCCTTAATAGCTGCAGCCTGTGAAATACTCACTTCATGTTAGATGGTAGGCAACCTTGGCTCTTTTATGACTCGTGGGCTTCAAATCCCAGAATTCCACAGTCAGCATGGCTGGTTCAGGAATTCTAGGTCTTAAACCGTCATCTCAGTTCACGGAAGGCTTTCTATCCTTTTAACTAAAAGACCCTATTTTGCTGATAGGCAAGATAATTTTTTTTATTATTTTATTTTAATTCCATTTATATCCCACCCTTCTCCGAAGACTCAGGGCGGCTTACAAGCTTAGCAGTAGCCTTCATTCTATGTATATGCCTGCTTATTAGGGCTTTCACACACACCCCAAGCGGCATTATTACAAAGTCAGCTTAATTGCCCCCAACAATCTGGGTTCTCATTTTACCTACCTCGGAAGGATGGAAGGCTGTGTCAACCTTGAGCCTGGTGGGATGCGAACCTGCACTAATTGCAGGCAGCTGGTGTTACTTAAGGAGGCATTAGCCCACTGCTACACCAAGGCTCCTATAATATATAATATATTATAGAAATATATATATATATATAATATAGAAAGAATCCTTTCTTTTGGCACTCAGCTTTCGAAGTAGATTTTAGCTTAGAAAAACAGCACTCACTGGATTGTGCAGCAAAGGAGAAGAGATGTCTGTGAAAGCTTGTAAGCCGCTAAGCTTGTAAGCCGCCCTGAGTCTTCGGAGAAGGGCGGGATATAAATGGAATTAAAATAAAAAAATAAAAAAATAAAATCTGCAATATACATTATGCCCAGCATCCTAGCTTAGCAAGCAAATGTTAGTTACTTTACTTCAGAGGCCAACTTCAAACCTGGCCCAGGTTTAATCCCATTCCCACCTTTTATTTAACTCTTCTGAGTCTCTTTTGACATTTGCATCGTTCATTGTCAACGCTGGGTTGGAAACCTGTCAGTTGCTGCCTAATTTCTATTATCTTGTATTATTTTACATACCGAGACCTAATTAATTGATCAAATTAAAGGTGATTCCCATAGAGTATAAAATGGCAGATCTACAGAGATATGTAGGCGTAAAGCGCTGAGCTGGGTTTTAATTAATTTAATTAATTAGGTAATTAATACTTAATTTCATCGTGAGCTACACAATGACAATAAAGATATTCTATTCTAAGTGTGGGAAACTCTAGCAGTTTCGAAATTCTAATTTCTTTGCTCACAGTGACTTACTGCTTTGAGGTTTTTCTTCAGTAGAATTTGAAACATCTGGAAACTTTGCTATTATCCATCAGGGGTAGGCAACCTTGGCTCTTTTATGACTTGTGGACTTCAACTCCCAGAATTCCTGAGCCAGCATGGCTCAGCTTGGAAACCTCTCCCTTTTCCCTCAGCCTGGCTGGCTCAGGAATTCTGGGAGTTGAAGTCCACAAATCATAAAGTGGCCTAGGCCAGGGGTAGGCAACCTTGGCTCTTTTATGACTCGTGGACTGCAACTCCCAGAGTTCCTGAGCCAACCTGGCTCAGCTTAGAAACCTCTCCCTTTTCCCTCAGCCAGGCTGGCTCAGGAATTCTGGGAGTTGAAGTCCACGAGTCGTAAAAGAGCCAAGGTTGCCTAACCCTGGTCCAAGTGAACCATGTTCAAAGAGCAAGTCAAAGTCCCAAAATATCAGTACATCCACGGGCTGGATGTGATAAAAGTCAGAATGGTGGTCGTGTGAAAAAGGCTCTGCCCCTTTTTATGTATGCGCACATTTTTTTTCCTCAGCATTTTAAACATTTTGGGAATCAGTCTCACCCATTATGCACTCTGTAGAAATAGCCACAGTATATAGAAGCACAACTAGTCCTTGACTTACAAAAGTTTGTTTAGTGACTGTTTGAAGTTACGACACTTATGACCAGTGGTAGGATTCAAATATGTGAACAACCAGTTCTCTGTGTGGATGCTGTTTCCGGAAGTCTGTCCTGGGCCTGGGTAACAAAATATTAGCTACCGGTTCTGCCACAGTGGTGCGAACCGGTTGAATCCCACTTCTTATGACTGTTTTTCACATGTACGGCCATTGCAGCATCCCCGTGGTCACTCGATCAAAATTCAGATGCTTGGCAACTGACTTGTATTTATGACAGTTGTCGTGTCCAAGGGTCATGTGATCCCCTTCTGACAAGCAACGTCAATGGGGAAGCCAGATTCACTTAACAACCGGCTTAAGGGGTTGCAGTGATTCGCTTACCGACTGTGGCAAGAAATGTCATAAAAGGGGGCAAGGCTCACTTAACCAATTTCTCACTCCCTCCATTGTGACTGTAAGTCGAGGACTACCTGTACATTAAAAAAATATTTGACCAGAAACGTGCGCCAAAATTTCAGAAATACTGTTGTTGTTGTTTTTCCTCCAGAATAAAGCTGTACAAAAGCTGAATCTGTGACCTCTCTCTCTCTCTCTCTCTCTCTTTCTCTCTCTCTCTATGCCACAATATTTTTATTCATGTGGCTAGTTGAATAAAATATTGGCTTGTGACCCCTTTTGTTTTACCCTCTTTTTTCTGTTTTCTTGCTTTCTCTTTCTGATGGATAATCACAGTCCTAAAGGGCAAGTATATAACATTCTTGTTGCTAATTTCCCTCTGTGTATTATTGTTGGTGTTGGCCATTTGTATTTCATTTTCCCTCTTGGCTACCACCCTTTGTATTGGTCCCAGAAGGGTCTTTTTCTAATGCCAATTGGGTGTTACAGAGGCCAAAAGGCTAAATGTGATGAAAATTACACTCCAGCTCCACTCTCTCTGCCTGTTCTGTACCAGCCTGCTACCGGCCCTGCAGAAAAGGCAGGGACAACCCCTTTTACAAGAAGGCAAGAGGCTGGAATTACGCCTGCCAAATTTATTGCTACAAAAACAAATAGAACAAGACACGAACCAAGAAACAGGAGCTTTTCAAGCGGATGCCTTCAGCAAACCAGCCCTCCCACGCATTCCCCCTTAAATACAGTTCAGGGCGTGGCTTCTCTCTGCCTCCTTCCGAGGAGCCCCATTGCCTTCCTCTGTTTACTCCTGATTGACTGCCTCCTGCGTCGGGCGTCCTTGAACAGGGCCAGCTGTGGGTCATCTTCATCCACGCTGTCAGGCTCACACAGCTGGGTCTGCGTCGTGACCAGATGAGAGGGGCCTGGCTGAGGGCTCTCATCAAGCTGTCCAACCCCCTCAGCAAGCTCTTCAACACCCCCCTCCTCCTCCTCCTCCTCTGAGTCGTCCGACCCAACTGCCGAACCCACAGGCTGACCCTGAATCACAACACTGCCCCATTTGTGTTGCAGTGTCTTGTCACTCTCTGATCCTCCTGTGTTCAACTCTCTCCCTTGCTGTTTTTTTTGCAAACAATCTTCATTTTATTTCTGGTCTGGAACCTTTATGCATTTCAGCAATCCTGAAATGCAATTGTGCTCAAATAAACTATTTGAGATGGGGCCAATTTTTCAAATGCTTTCGGTTTGAGTTTGAGATTCTTCTTCTGGGTAGCTATGTGGTCAATCCGAGCATCCTTGGCGGAGGTAGAGAATGCATCAGGCACCCATCCTCCATTGCAAGTGATGAAAGGGCTGTTGTGATGTCACAGTCCTGCTTCCTTTGTACAGCTGATCTTGCTTGGTGACATCACAACTCACCCATTTCTTCCTGTTTGCCCAAATCTCTGGATTCAGTAGATGCCTCTGATGACTGTTCAGCTCACTTTTAAGTTGCAACAATTTTATATTGTGCTTATTTTCCTAAGTTGCTATTTTATAATTGGATCTATTCCACATCTAATATGAAAACGCTGATCTTGACGTTATAGCTATTAGGAAAAAAAGATGACCTGGTTATCTGAACACTAAATATGTTTGTGTTTCATCCGGGTTGTCTGGCCGCAGTACCATACATAATCTCTTGAATTAAATGTGGAATTCATCCAGGTGGTTTTGTGGTTAAACATTTTCGCCTGTCACCCAGTGCTATCAAAAGGTGAATTGAGTTCATTTAATATTTTGCTTTCCTCTTTGCAGTTATTGCAACTCTGAAGCGAGAGTCCTTTGATGAATTTGGATATACATTTTTAGCACCCAGGTTAGTACATTTTGCCGCTCCATGTTGCCAAGCATTACATAATATCTCTTGATTGACATAACAATTACTTCTGGAAGAATAGAACTATCTAATAAAGTAGGGCAGACATGTCAAACTCGCAACATCACATGACGTCACACAACATATTGGGACTATTTTACCATTTGTCGGCAATGGGGTGGGTGTGGCTTCTACGTGATGCGTCCGACTCACGGGCCGGCAGTTTGACACCCCTGAAGTAGAGCATGTCAAGATAAAGGTAAAGGTTCCCCCACACATGCGTGCTAGTCGTTTCCGACTCTAGGGGCCGGTGCTCATCTCCATTTCAAAGCCAAAGAGCCAGCGCTTGTCCGAGGACGTCTCCGTGGTCATGACTGGACGCCAAAGGCGCACGGAACGCTGTTACCTTCCCAACGTAGCGTTCCCTATTTTTCTACTTGCATTTTTACGTGCTTTCAAACTGCTAGGTTGGCAGAAGCTGGGACGAGTAACAGGCGCTCACTCTGTTACGCGGCACTCGGGATTCGACCTGCCAAACTGTCAACCTTCTGATTAAATTAAATTAAATTAAATTAAAGAATAGCTTATGAATAAATACTGCATCCAATTTTGGTTGGCATGATGTAAAAAAGATGTGGAGACTCTAGAAAGAGTGCAGAGAAGAGCAACAAAGATGTTCAGGGGACTGGAGGCTAAAAGATATAAGGAACGGTTGCTGGAATTGGGTATGTCTAGTTTAATGAAGTGAAGGACCAGGGGTGACATGGTAGCAGATTACCCAATGCAGCACTGTGGTACAAAATTGCATCTTTTTTATTTACTTTTTTTAGGGACTACTGTAGCACAGTGAAAATAACAGACAATAATACTGTATTTCTTCAGAATTTCATTGAATTTATGGATCAATATTCACCCGAAAACCCTTCATGTAAGTATGGCCTTTCAATAAATTACTCTCTGGCAATAACACTGAAAGTGCATCAATTTAGTTAAAATGTAACAATGAAATCAAACAACACACAACATTAAAGTAGCACGAAACCAATCTGAGAATGCAGAATTTCACCAAATATGAAAGGCTAAAAAAATGATAAGCCTGTTGCAAAAAAGACATAAATAAAAAAATTCTCTAAATGTCAAATAATGGTAGGGTTTGACCCAGACAGACTTCAGAATCTATCTATCTATCTATCTATCTATCTATCTATCTATCTATCTATCTATCTATCTATCTATCACAGACATGTCAAACACAAGGCCCGGGGGCCGGATCTGGCCCGTGAAGTGGTTTCATGTGGCCCGCGAAGCCATCCTGGAAACAGTGAGGGAACAGCCCCCGCTGCCTTGGCCCTGGCCCAGAGACCCTCAGATCTGTCCCACTCCTGCCCAGGGTCCCATAGGCACCCTTGATGCAAACAATGTAGAGCTGGCCACACCCACCCAGTAGGCCATACGCACTCTAACCACACCCACCCAGTAGGCCACGCCCACCCTGGCCATACCCACCCGGCCCCCTGAGGGCAACTGCAATGCTGATGCGGCCCTCAATGAAATTGAGTTTGACACCCCTGATCTATCATATGGCAGAACTGAGTGACTTGCTCACTGCTTGACTTCAACAAAGTGGGAATAATTCACTATTTTCTCTCTTGTGAGATTGTAAAATAGTCCCTTGGATGAAATGAGAGGCTTGAAGATGGAGATGTAGGATGTATATAACTGAGATTTGGGTTGCTGGGTTCTTGGTGTTCTTACAACAAAGATGATTGGGGGACTGGAGGCTAAAACATATAGGGAACGGTTGCTGGAATTGGGTATGTGTAATTTAATGAAGAGAAGGGTGAGGGGTGACATGATAGCAATATCTCAGGGGCTGCCCCAAAGAAGAGGGAGCCAAGCTATTCTCCAAAGCACCTGAAAGCAGGACAAGAAGCAACGGATGGAAACTAGTCAAGGAGAGAAGCAACCTGGAGCTAAGGAGAAACTTCCTGACAGTTAGAACAACTAACCAGTGGAACTACTTGCCTCCAGAAATGGTGAATGCTCCAACACTGGAGGCTTTTAAGAGACTGGACAGCCATTTGTCTGAAATGGTATAAGGTTTCCTGCCTTAGCAGTGGGTTGGACTAGATGACCTCCAAGGTCCCTTCCAACTTATTATTACTATTATTATTACTACTAGTTTTCCTTGCAGACATTTCATTACCAGACTAAGTAACTTCATCGGAGCCCTGATTATACAGATAAAAATTATCTCCCATATTAGAGCACTGATCATGTTACCTAGCCTGGTAATGATCGGTCATAATGAAGGGAAGCGGGCTCATGGAACTTCAAGAATCCCCAAACACTCCATTTGCTACAGGTTCATGCACACCATGCGCAGGTCTTCAAGGCCCTGTGACCTGCCAGTATGGTGGGAAACACCTGGATCTTGGGAGAGGGGACTCCATACCAGAGGGACAAAACAGGGAACATGTGCTTCCAATGTCCTGTTAGATGCTACTGAAGGAACTTGAGCATGGCAACCCTACCAGATTGAAGCAGTTGGGCAGAGATACCAAGGGAGATAGATGGTTCCTCAACTATTCAAGTCCTATGTCAGGTGGGAAGGTTCTGAGATGGATTGACTGATGATCTTACCAATCTTGTTCTGCTATTAATAATTTTAATAGCAGTAGATAAATGATCTTCTCTTCTCTTCTCTTCTCTTCTCTTCTCTTCTCTTCTCTTCTCTTCTCTTTTTTTTATGGCAGGTAATGGCTTGGTGATGAGAGCTTTGTTGGATGCTGGCTTCACAAGTGAACTGGTTCAGAATTACTGGAGTAAGCAAGACCCGTGAGTATTCCTTCTTTGCTTTCTCTGTCCCATGCCATGAATAGCTCTATTTCTGAATGTTCACCCTTCCTTCAACTATCAGATCAGAACTTACTGTCTGAGTAATCCCGTCAAACGAAATCACAGGGTTAGATGAAGGATGTGCGCATTTGCTGTTCTGCTTTAGAGGAACATTCTAAATAAGGTCTCAAGAATGCTGGCCTGTTCTTCTAAACTGATGTTGATCTAAATCTTTATCTCTCCAGGGAAGGAATTACAGCACGCTTTGTAGTTACAGATGGAGGGATCACCAGAGTATATCCCAAAAGGTAAGAAGGCCATTTAATCTTGAATAATGCTAACAGGGTTCGCTAATGATTAACATGCTTAAGTATCTGATTTGAGGCCAGAATTCCTGCAAAGGCCCATTGACACTGTGGGAATGAATGATTAAAATATTTGAATGAATGAATGAATGAATGAATGAATGAATGAATGAATGAACGAACCAATAAACTAACAAACTTCAGAAAAGCTAGTGCCTTGATTTGATGGGTAGAATAAAAATTAAATCAATAAATCAATCACTATTTTTTGAATTGTAAATTGCCCAGAGTCATTGACTGAGGTGGTGGCTATAGGAATTGATTGACTGATTGATTGAATGAATGAATGAAGTTCAGAAAAGGTAGTGCCTTGATTTCCCTAAAGCTCACTTTTAGTGTAATCACTTTTTATTTTTCTCATAATGCATTTTTCATTGACTTTGCGTCAGCCTTGTGGGATAGACCGCATCAGGAAACCGAATTCATAGGAAGACTAGAATAATGCTTTATTGAGAGAAGATACAGGAACAGGATCTTTGCACAGCTGCTTGGGTTTTCTTGTCATCCCATTTTTATTCTCCAAGGAGTCAGGGGAAATCAATTTGGAGTCACTTTTTAATCCTTTCCTACTTCCCTGGGCTTATGCTTTTTCTGCAACTGTTGTCGCCTTAACAGCTTCAAGACGGCTTTGCCAAGCCCACGTGTCTGGCTCTCTACCTTGAGTAATTTTTCCTACAACTGCCTTACCAGCATTTAAACAACAACAACAACAAAATCCCAGGGAATCACAATTTAAAAAATTAATATCTATATTTTATGTTTAGTGCAGGCGAATATTGGACAGAAAATTCTGAAACTTATGAACAGAGCTTCTACAAAAGGAGTTTAGACAATGAAAATTATATCTTCACAGCTCCATTCTTCAACCGTAAGTCACTGGGTGCTCACTGTTTTCATAGTCTTTTTTTAAGGTTTTATTCGTTTTCTAATTTTACATTTAAGTATTTAAAAAGCATCGTGGCGGCTGGGTTAACCGATAATTCAATGACATACAGATCTCTTTAATACACATCTCAAAATACCACGTTAAATATTTCCTCTCTTTCCCCCTTAGCATTTACTGTCTCATTTTTTAAACTAATGCAGTTCTTATTATGCCAATTAAATAAAAATAACATTATTACATTTATCAATAATTTTTAGCTTATACATATCCTTTTAACATTCAGTCTTTGTAGACAATCAACGTCCTAATTAGCTTTCCCAATTTTTAGTTTCCCGTTAACATTCGAATTTAACATTTATTGTTGATCATTTCCAAATTTTGAGTAACCAAAATTCCCTTTATCAAATTCATCACATAGTCTAATATTCAGGATACACATTCAAACGTATTCCATTTCTCACCATCTTACATCGGTTCAGATCCAGTTCGTTAAATAGGAGAATTAAAGTTAGTTAACAGGTTGAATTGGATTTAGACCATGCAAATTGGATTCTTTCCAAGTGAAATGATAAAATAAACAGAGAATATTTTATAGAGGTACAATCTTTTATAAAGTTACAATGGCGCTGAAAAAAGTGACTTATGACGCTTTTGTTGCAGCATCCCCAGGGTCACACGGTCAAAATTTAGACGCTTGGCAACTGACTTGTATTTATGACGGTTGCAGAGTCCTGATATCATGTGATCCCCTTTTGTGACCTACTCATAAGCAAATTCAGTGGGGAAGCCATAGTCACTTAACAAATGTGTTGCTAATTTAACCACTGTGTCAGTTCACTTAACCACTGTGACAATAAAGGTCGTAAAACTGGGTGAAACTGACATAATAAATGTCTATTTTAACAACAGAAACCTGGGGCTCAGTTGTGGTTGCAAAATGAAAATTCAATAGTAATCTTCATTTCTCTAATAGTTTATAGTTGACACCCCTCTGTTTCAGTACTTATTCTGCATAGTGGTGCCCAACGTAGCAATTGTCACACGATGGAGCAATTTCAGACAAATCTGAAAGAAGATAAAGGATACGTAAGGGCTGTAAAGTAATGTTTCCTATAAATTTACCAACACTGTAAAATGGCGCCAAGAGATTTGTGGAAAGCCACGCTTAACCTAATCTTTCATGTTGTTCTGTCCCAGCCTAGGTAAGTCCTTGTTATGCTCACAAGGAGAAACCCCTCTTCAAACAAGCAGACAGGAATCACAAGAAAAAAAACAACCCCTTTTATTATTCACAGACCTGAGTCAATGTCCAAGGCAAACACTGTCCACAGAAACTCGATCCTCAACACAAACGGTGGCCTTCAGCAACCAGCACCTCCCACACGTCCCTTTTATAATTCAGCCAAGGCGTGGCTTCCTAATGCCTTCTCCTTTGCCTTTGGAGCCACCCCATTGCATTCCTCTGTCCTACTCGCTTCTCTTGCTGGCGCTTTTGTGCATCCTGGATTTGTCCCAGCTGTGCTTCATCACATCATCATCCAACTCAGACTCCCAGCACAGCTGTGTCTCAGCCTGAGGGCGAGTAGAGGGGCCAGGCTCCTCGTCCGACTGTAAGTCTTGGAGCTCCTCAGAGCCTTCCTCTGACTCTAATGTCACTCCAGGCCCCTTCTCCTCCTCATCTGATTTCTCAGACTCAGCTGCCAGATCCACTGGCTGGGAAGGAATCACATTTATTAAGGCTGTATGTTCCCAGGCAGAATTCTACTGATGTCTGAATAATGATCATTATTATTCCTGATAATTTCATTTGTGGGCACCTAGTTTTTCTCATTGCATCATATAGCCCACCTTAGTAAACTTTTCAGTAACAACCTCCTTTTTTGCTTAGTATTTGAATACAGATGTGGGTGGAATGATGTCTTTCAGGAGTTAATCTGAACAGGGGAAAATGAGGCAAAAGTGCAACTTGCCTTGAAATGCAAACTAAGGGGGATAAGTGATTGATTCCTAATGCACCAGGGTCATCTGAGGTATCAGGGCCATTGATAAAGAGGCATATCATAATGGCAAGTCAACTCTTGTCTTCTTCTTTTGAATGCACAGGAAGCATCAATGAAGATGGGATTATGGTCAGCAAGGCTGTGAAGATCACTGTGAATGGGAAACTTCTAAAGCCAGCAGGTAGGAAAGAATGGGACTCTCCTTCCACACAGAAACAGAACTTGTTATGGAAGATAGCAGTTCAATATCCATAAGACAAAGCCAGTGCTCAAAGTCATCTAAGGGGGATGAGGGTTAAATTCTGGAAACCACGAATTCCAAGGATGGTGTAAGACAAGAATGGCATTTCCAGATAGATAGATGTCAATAGATACGTAGAAGATAGATAGATAATAGACAGACAGGCAGACAGATGATGGATGGACAAAAGATAGATAGATAGATAGATAGATAGATAGATAGATAGATAGATAGATAGATAGATAGATAGATAGATAGATAGATAGAGATAGAGGATAATATAGATGATAGATAGATGGATGGATGGATGGATGGATGGATGGATGGATGGATGGATAAATATAGATGAGTGTTCTGAACCAGCCCTCTTCTCGCACCCCTAATCAAAGGAAGAGTCTGGAAAGCGTCCAAGATCAAAAGGCTTCTGCCAAGTTTTAATTACACTGTTACAAAAATACAAGAGCTTGACTTCTCAAACGAAAAAGTTGCTTTCAGCAACCAGCCCCTCCCCAAACACTTCTTTTATAGAGAGCTCAGGGCGTGGTCTCCCTGTGCCTCCTCCCGAGTAGTCCCATAGTCTTTCTTTGTTTGTCCCTGCTCGCCTGCCTCCTGCGTCGGGCGTCCTTGAACAGGGCCAGCTGTGGGTCATCATCCTCCGCACTCTCGGGCTCACACAGCTGAGAAGAGGTCCCCGGCTGAGGACTCTGCAAAGCCTCCAAATCATCATCAGCCGGTTCGTTTCCCTCCTCCCCCACATCTGAGTCCTCCGATACATCGGACCCGGCTGTCGGACCCACAGGCTGGCCCTGAGTCACAACACTATCCCGCACCGCAGGGCCCTTCCCTCGGGTCTGCCGATCCGGATGCGGTCGGGATGGGAACTGTTCGTGAAAAGCAGTCACCAACGCAGGGGCATGAACGGCGGTCGCGTCTTCCCATGTGAAGTCCTCCGGCCCGTACCCTTTCCACTCGATCAGGTACTGGAAGCGACCTTTCAGCCAGCGGGAATCCCTGATGCTGGCGACCTCGTACTCGGGGGTGCTGCCTCCATCACGAGTTCCTGATGGGGGAGGTTCCGCTTGGCGAAGTGGACAGGCCGGTTGTTCGGGGACCAACAAGGACCGATGGAAGACGGGGTGCACGCGCAGGGAACGTGGCAGAGTTAAACGATAGGCGACCGGGTTGATGACGGCCTCGACTGGGAACGGTCCAAGGTAACGGTGGTCCAGCTTCCTCGCCGGCCGAGTGGATGGTAGGTTCCTGGTGGACAGCCAGACCCGATCCCCCACCGATAGTGGAGGCGTATCCCTTCTCGACCGATCGGCGAACCTCTTGTAGTCGGCCTTGGCCTTCTCCAGCTGCCGTCGCACCAACCGATGGATCGCCTGTAACTCCGCCATGAATTCGTTCGCTGCCGGCTCCGGTGAGTCCACGGGAGAAAGAGGGAAGAACCTGGGGTGATAACCCACGTTGGCCAAGAACGGTGTCATCTGCGTGGAGGTGTGTTGCGAGTTATTAAAGGCAAACTCGGCTATGGCCAAATAGTCCACCCAGTTGTCCTGCTGCAGGTTAACATAGCAGCGCAGATACTGCTCTAAGATGCCGATGACCTTCTCGGTACCCCCGTCGGTCTGAGGATGATGCGCGGACGAGAGGCAAACCTTAATGTCCAACGCCCGCATCAACTCCTGCCAGAAGCGGGCTGTAAACTGGGCCCCCCTATCGGAGACGACCCTATCGGGAAGGCCGTGCAGCCGGAACACCTGTTGGATGAACATGCGACTAGTGGCGCGAGCTGACGGTAAGCCGCGACAGGGGATGAAGTGCGCCATCTTGGTCAACATGTCCACCACCACGAACACTGTCGTGAAGCCGGAGGATGGGGGTAGATCCGTCAGAAAGTCCATGGACACAGCCCCCCAGGGTCTCTTGGGCGTTGGCAAAGGCTGCAGTAAACCAGGCGGGGCCCCTGTCGCTGACTTGGCCTGCCTGCATGGGACGCAGGAGGTGACATAAGACTGGACATCGTGTCGGACTCGGGGCCACCAGAAAGTACGGGAGACCAGGTTCAGAGTCTTGAACAGGCCAAAATGCCCCGCAGCCGGGTTATCATGACATTGGCTGAGGACGAGTCCCCTGAGTGGCCCTCCTGGAACATAGAGCCGGTCACGATAATACAGGAGTCCATCCGTGACCGACCAAGGCGAATCTGGCCCCACCTCTTCCTTCCGCTGAGCCACCCACGCCTCCTGCTGCTGCGCCTCCCGGATCCGAGCCCGTATATCCACCGGCTCCCGTACCGCAGCAAAAGACTCGACGGGAATCACTGTCCTGGGCGGAAGCTTGTCTTCCACTCGGGTGTACTCGGGCTTCCTGGACAGAGCATCCGCTCTCTGGTTGTGCCCGCTTGGTATGTACCGCACCCGGAAGTCAAACCTCGCAAAGAAGAGGGACCACCGGATCTGGCGTTGGTTCAAATTCCGAGCGGTCTGCAGGCTTTCCAGATTCTTGTGGTCCGTCCGGACCTCGATTTGATGCCGCGCCCCCTCCAGATGATGCCTCCAAGCCTCGAACGCCGCCTTGATGGCCAGCAGCTCCTTCTCCCAGATGGTATAGTTGCGCTCCGAGGGATTCAATTTCCGAGAGTGATACGCGCAAGGGAAAAGGGTACCGTTGGGCGTCGCTGCCTGGAGTAACACGGCCCCAATGGCAATGTCGGAGGCGTCCGCCTCCACGACAAACGGCCGTTGCGGGTCAGGATGCTTCAAGATGGGCTCCTTCATAAAGGCGTCCTTCAAAGCTTGGAACGCCTGTTGTTCGGGGGCGTTCCACTGGAACCGAGTCTTCTTCTGCAGGAGCCGGGTGAGGGGGGCTGTCAAGGCAGCAAAGCCAGGGATGAATGTCCGATAGTAGTTGGCAAATCCAAGAAGTCGCTGAACATCCTTCACGCGACGCGGGGGTTGCCAACTCTGCAACGACTCAACTTTACTTGGATCCATGGCGATGCCCTCAGGAGAAATGCGGTGGCCCAAGAAATCAATGGTCACCTGGTAGAACTGGCACTTCTCCAACTTGGCAAACAGCCGATGTTTCCGGAGGCGCTGCAGGACCTGACGGAGATGCTGATGATGCGCTTCACGCGACGGGGAGTAAATCAGGATGTCGTCCAGGTAAATCACAACAAACTGGTCCAACAGATCCCGAAAGATGTCATTCATAAAATGCTGAAACACAGCGGGGGCGTTGGTCAGGCCAAACGGCATCACCGTGTACTCGAAATGTCCATAGCGAGTACCAAACGCTGTCTTCCACTCATCACCCGGCCGAACCCTGACGAGGTTGTAAGCTCCACGCAGGTCCAGTTTCGTGAAGATCTTAGCCTCCCGGAGACGGTCCAAGAGCTCGGGGATGAGGGGCAGCGGGTAGCGGTTACGCACCGTGATAGCGTTGAGTTTCCGGTAGTCACAGCAAAGCCGCAACTCGCCCGACTTCTTTTTGACGAAGAGCACGGGCGCAGACACTGGCGAGGACGAGGGCCGGATGAATCCACGAGCCAAGTTCTTTGTCAGGAAGTCCCGCAATGCAGCCAACTCGGGCTCCGACATGGAGTACAAACGCCCCACTGGGAGAGGCGCATCAGGGACTAGGTCAATGGAGCAGTCGTAGGGCCTGTGCGGGGGTAATTGGTCCGCCTCTGACTCGCTGAACACGTCAGCAAAGTCGGACAGTACGGGAGGCAAGGAAACCCCTGAGGAACCCTCCACCTGGCCGGCACAGATATGGCGGGTGTGGTCCACGCACTGCAAACTTGGGAAGGTGACCAAGTTCTGAGACCAATAGATCTGTGGATCATGCGCCCGGAGCCACGCCAGTCCCAAGACCACGGGGAAGTGCAGATCCGAAGTGACGTAAAACTGAATGGCCTCCACATGGGTACTGATGGCCATACACACGGGTTGCGTGGCGGCCGTGATAGGCCCGGACAGGAGCACTCGACCATCGATGGTCTCCACAAGCATGGGCGGATCCACCGGACACTGGGGAACAGCCCATTTGGCCACAAAGGCCGAATCCATAAAGTTAGTGGTTGCCCCAGAGTCAATTAAGGCATGGACCGGAATCCCCTCTGGCTTGCCAGGAAGGATCAGTCGTGCCTCCAAAATCAAATGCCGTGGAGGTTCACAGGCACCGTCGGAACGGCGTAGCTCGGCGTGATCGTTGTGGGTCGCCCGATCTTTCACACCGTCTAGATCGGGCTCGGGCCGTTTCCCGATAGCAAAGCAGGGGACTTTCTCGGGGCAGGCTTGGTCACTGACGCCCGCTGACGCTTCTTCGGGCAAGAAGCAGCCAAATGTCCAGGGTCCCCACAGTAAAAACACAACCCCTCCGATCGTCGTCTGTCCATTTCCGTCACCGATAGACGGGACCTGGCGGCACCCAGCTCCATTGGCTCCTCCCTCTGGACTGGGGGCTCACGCACAACAGGGGTGGCAGGGGTCTGTGGGGTGGCACGGCGACTCTTACGCTGCTGCAGCTGGGCATCGATCCGCAGACAAAGATGGATCAGCCCATTCAGGTCTGAGGGAATGTCCACGCGGGCCAGCTCATCCAACATCTCCTCTGACAAGCCATCCTGAAAGGCATCCACGAGCGCAGCCTCATTCCAGGCGGAATCCTGGCTAAGCAGCCGGAAATCGCTGATATAGGCCTGTAGGGGGCGCTGACCCTGCCTCAAAGCTTTCAGACGTCGGGTGGCGGTCTGCGCCTTAATCGGGTCCTCGTACATGAGGCGCATATGGTCACAAAACCCCCCAAAGTTATCCAACAAAGGGCTAGGCTGTGCCAACAGAGGCGTGCCCCAACGAGCTGCATCTCCCGACAGAAGGCTCAACACGAATCCCACCTTATCTCGGTCAGTGGGGAAATCAGCTGCTCTCACGCTGATATATAGCTGGCATTGTCCCAGGAAGGCAGGAAACAGTTCTGGTTTACCAGCAAATTTATCCGGCATAGCTATCTGACATTTCCTCCTGGGTGGGGGGGCAGCATGTACCTGAGCCTGCAGTTGTGCCACCTGAGTGGCCAACAAGGTGAGTTGCTGGTTGAGCTGGGCATTCTCGGCAAGAAGCTGCTCCATCGTAGTATTAAGGGGTGGGTGGCTGAAAGCAAACTGTTCTGAACCAGCCCTCTTCTCGCACCCCTAATCAAAGGAAGAGTCTGGAAAGCGTCCAAGATCAAAAGGCTTCTGCCAAGTTTTAATTACACTGTTACAAAAATACAAGAGCTTGACTTCTCAAACGAAAAAGTTGCTTTCAGCAACCAGCCCCTCCCCAAACACTTCTTTTATAGAGAGCTCAGGGCGTGGTCTCCCTGTGCCTCCTCCCGAGTAGTCCCATAGTCTTTCTTTGTTTGTCCCTGCTCGCCTGCCTCCTGCGTCGGGCGTCCTTGAACAGGGCCAGCTGTGGGTCATCATCCTCCGCACTCTCGGGCTCACACAGCTGAGAAGAGGTCCCCGGCTGAGGACTCTGCAAAGCCTCCAAATCATCATCAGCCGGTTCGTTTCCCTCCTCCCCCACATCTGAGTCCTCCGATACATCGGACCCGGCTGTCGGACCCACAGGCTGGCCCTGAGTCACAACAATGAGATAGATAGATAGATAGATAGATAGATAGATAGATAGATAGATAGATAGATGGATGGATGGATGGATGGATGGATGGATGGATGGATAATGGATAAATATAGATGATAAATAGATAGATAGATAGATAGATAGATAGATAGATAGATAGATAGATAGATAGATAGATAGATAGATAGATAGATAGATAGATAGATAGATAGATAGATGATAAATATAGATGATAGATGGATGGATGGATGGACGGATAAATATAGATGATAGATAGATAGATAGATAGATAGATAGATAGATAGATAGATAGATAGATAGATAGATAGATAGATAGGTAGGTAGATAGGTGGATGGATAAATATAGATGATAGATAGATAGATAATGGATAGATAGATAGATAGATAGATAGATAGATAGATAGATAGATAGATAGATAGATAGATAGATATAGAGAGATAGAGAGAGATGCATAATGGATAAATATAGATGATAGATAGATAGATATAGATTAGACAATAGATAGATAGATAGATAGATAGATAGATAGATAGATAGATAGATAGATAGATAGATAGATAATTTTTCAATGTTGATATTTTTATTTTCTTATGCTACATGTATTTCTTGCCAGTTGTTGGAGTAAAAATCAATCTGAGCAGCTGGATGACAAGTTTCGCCGCGCTCACCACTAAAGACCAGGTGAGTTTTGTAGGCTTCACCTTCAGTTTTTCCAGAGCTTCTTTTCGCACTCTTAGGAGCTCTATGAAACATTAAAATTACTGAATCAAAGCCTGTATAACTCCCATCCTGCTGATGTTCCATAAAGCTTGAAGATCTCGTTCTTCTTCTAGGCCATGAGGTGAGAAAGAAGTGGTCTCTTGTTTGCTGGGTCTTTGTTATTTTTGTTTTCTATTTGTATATTTTGTATATTTCACCTGGATCCCATCCTATGCAGTTCCTCAATCCTTGGCTTGGCCATCTTTCCAATTGCCAACATTTGTTCAAACATCAAGCATAAGACTTTTTTTCCCCCCAGATGTCCACATTTTGTCCATTGTGCAGATTAAGGCTTTTTTCAGGATAACTGAAGAGAAGAAGGTTGTGCTGTCCACTATAAAAGCATCAAAATAAGAATTCATGGGTTTCTTGATCCAGCATCTGCTTAATCTCGGGAGAATTTCTCCCAGCTTGGATAATAATGCCATGCATATGGTGTCTTGGTTGTTTTCGAAAGAGGAGTGGTTTCATGAACGCACTTGTGCTTACATTTTTCAGTGTAAAAGTGGAATTGAACTTTGCGGGTGCGAAAAGGACAGCCAGGTAAGAGGAGGACTAGATGCTTCCTTTGCCAAATAAACTCATTGTTAACAACTTTGTCTGTTTTAAGAGTTGAGAACTGGACAGTTATACGATGTAGTTTTGGATTCTCAAAGCAGCTGTGTCAATGTTAAGCATTAACACGATTGCAGGATGCAATCTGGGTCAGTCATTGGGTGTTGATGGCTGGGTATTACGTCATTAATACGATATTCAACACCTCAATCAACATCTAAAAAGCACAACAGGCAACTATTTAAATACCGCAAACAAAATAGCCCAAAGCACATATTCCAGCAGAGAGAATTTCCCTCAGGCTGGTCTCCAGCACATCCCAAAGCTCGGAAGACAAAATCGCTAGTCCAGGTGACCAACCCAGATTGGATCCTGCAACATTATCCTGGGACATGTTAATCTGTGATTAACATTATGTTAATCTAGTTGCTAGCATTAAGATCTGTGGTTCAAGCAAACGCATTGCAGATCAAATATGCGGGCAGGTTTATGTTCCCCAAAATAAAAAGAAGCGTAAATGTCCATTGGGCAACTTTTATACCTAATAATAGTAACTCTCAGGATTATAACTGACAGTATTTTAAGATTATCTAACCTGTGAATAAGATCTTTCATTATCATTTTTTTCTGTTTAGACAGGTAGTCCTTGACTTAACAGGGGTTCATTTTAGTGACCCTTCAAAGTAACAACGGCACTAAAAAAAACCCTGACTTATGGCTGTTTTTCACACAACCGATACAGTATTCCCAAGATCACGTGATCAAAATTCAGAGGCTTGGCAACTGACTCATATTTACGACGGTTGCCATGTCCTGGGGGATTACGCGATCCCCTTTTGCGACCTTCTGGCAAGCAAAGACAGTGGGAAAAGCCAGATTCACGTAGGACTAACTTAAGAGCTGCAATGATTGAGTTAACGACTGTGGCAAGAAATGTGGTAAAATGAGGCTAAACTCACTTAACAAGCGTCTCACTTAGCAATGGAAATTTTGGGCCTCAGTTGTGGTTGTAAGTTGGGGACTGCCTGTATTCAGCTAGACCAGGGGTAGGCTCTTTTAAGACTCGTGGACTTCAACTCCCAGAATTCCTGAGCCAGCCATGCTGAGGGGAAAGGGAGAGGTTTCCATGCTGAGTCATGCTGGCTCAGGAATTCTGGGAGCTGAAGTCCACGAGTCATAAAAGAGCCAAGGTTGCCTGCCCCTGGCCTAGGCCTAGGCGGCTTTATGACTTGTGGACTTCAACTCCCAGAATTCCTGAGCCAGCCATGCTGAGAGGAAAAAGAGAGGTTTCCAAGCTGAGCCATGGCTGGCTCAGGAATTCTGGGAGTTGAAGTCCACGAGTCATAAAAGAGCCAAGGTTGCCTACCCCTGAATTCGATAAATCTCAATAATTACTCAGTTACATTCTGTGGTGCTTCTTTCTCCTAGCATATCGATTGTGTCATTCTTGACGATGGAGGATTTCTTTTGATGACCAACCAAGAAAACTATTTTCCAGAGGTAGGTGTTTGAATTAAACGTGACGCTGAATACCTTATTAATTAAGCAGTGTCTTTTTAGGAAATACGTCTGGTAGTTACTTGACCTCTGCTTGAAGACTGACCTTTGGGTAAAACTTTTCGTTTTGCATTAGATTGGAAAGTTCTTTGGGGAGATCGATCCGGGCCTCATGCGAAATCTCATTAATATGTCCTTGTATGCCTTCAACAAGTCTTACGACTATCAGTCTGTTTGCGATCCAGAGGATGAACCAAGACAAGGAGCAGGTCTCCGCTCCATCAACGTGGTCAGTACGCATTGCAGTTTTCCATCCAGTTTTGATTCATATCGCTTTGGATTTATTATGACCGCTAACCAAGGCCAGGGCCAAATCTAAAATGATAAAATACCAAGGGAAGTAAGAAATAAAGTAAAATATCTATGCGTAGAGCACAGAAAGGCTGCGAGGAGCCGTGGTGGTGCAGTGGTTAGAATGCAGAATTGCAGGCTGACTCTGCCTACTGCCAGGAGTTTGATCCTGACCAGGTCAAGGTTGACTCAGCCTTCCATCCTTCTGAGGTCGGTAAAATGAGGATCCAGATTGTTGGGGGCAACAGGCTGACTCTGTAAGCCACTTACTGTAGAGAAGACCATAAGGGACTGCGAAGCGGTATCTAAGTCTAAGTGCTATTGCTATTGAAATGAATTGAATTCAATTGAATTTGAATTGAATTGAATTTATTAAATTTATATGCCGCCCTTCTCCCTAAGGACTCAGGGTGGCTATTGCTAGTAAGTGAAGTCTTGTTGTTGTTGTTAGCTGTGAAGTTGTGTCCGACCCATCGCAACCCCATGGACAATGTTCCTCCAGGCCTTCCTGTCCGCTACCATCTTCTGGAGTCCATTTAAGCTCACACCTACTGCTTCAGTGACTCCATCCAGCCACCTCATTCTCTGTCGTCCCCTTCTTCTATTGCCCTCAATCTTTCCCAGCATTAGGCTCTTCTCCAGTGAGTCCTTCCTTCTCATTAGGTGGCCAAAGTACTTGAGTTTTAGCTTCAGGATCTGGCCTTCTAAAGAGCAGTCAGGGTTGATCTCCTCTAGGACTGACCAGTTTGATCGCCTTGCAGTCCAAGGGACTCGCAGGAGTCTTCTCCAGCACCATTGAATGCTCTACAGATGAACTATTTGGAGCACTTGTACCATGCACTGCATGGCACAGATAACATTCAGAGATAAGGCTAATAGTAATCTTAGGTATTCTCACTAAACAGCCCTTGAAAAAAGAAGGTATTCCCACAGAGAAAGGAAGAATGCTATATATACTGTAGATTAATTAATTTTTAAAAATGGCAGGAGGTAGAACAACCAGCCTTAGAAATGATGAAGATCTTGCAGTGATGAATAGTTTCTGCTTTTAATGATCAACCTTCAATAAGTTAAGAAATATATTACATGCTTGCATTTGGACATTATATTCAAAGGACACGATGTGTCTATATACCTACAAAGATCAGAACTGTGCAAGCTTGTGTTAAATGTTTATGGAGATTCTCAGTCATCCAAAGGTGCTTTTTCCAAAAGGCAAATGGGCTTTCTTGATGTTTTCTTTGAAAATATTTGACTTCTCATCCAAGAAGCTTATTCAGTTCATTTCAAAGTCCAGTTGTCTTTTGGAAAAAGCACCTATTTTTTCAATATACAACTGTTGATTCCTAGGGACCACATAGTTAGATTTTTCTCTGAGACATTCTATCCCTAAACTATCCCTGATCCTCTAGCACTTCCCACGGTGTGGTAAAGGCACCACAGTATTAGTATGTCAAGAAAAACTTTATAAAACATAACCTCCCAGCAACAGTGAGGCAACAGCGAGATTCCATAAAACAAATAAGTTATTCAATATCTGGAAGTTGGAGGGAAAGAACCCATATAGTTAGAGATTCTTCTAAGATTATGCTCTTTGCTTCTTCTTTTCCAGCCTACAATAGCAGATATTTTACAACTTGGATGGTGGGCCTCTGCAGCTGCCTGGTAGGTTAAGCGATTTGCAGATAGGATTATTACACATTTGAATGTCACAAAGGTCTTGATCAAACTCGGTGAGCATGAAGAATTAGTTCCCACCGATATGCCAAGTGTGTGCAGACTTGACTTTGGCCATCAAAATTTCAAAAATCAGGTTGTAGATAGCTCTGGGGAAAGTTTGAACAGTCGCTAAGGAGCACCTGTAGTTTGACTTCAATACAGGTCATCCTCAACTTACAATAGCTTGTTTAATGACCATTCAAAGTTACAACGGCACTGAAAAAAACTGACTTATGACCGTTTTTTAAACTTACGACCTTTGAAGCATCCCCCTGGTCACATGATCAAAATTCAAATGCTTGGCAACTGATTCATATTGATGATGGTTGCAGTGTCCCAGGGTCACATGATGGACATCAGAACTTCAGAACCAGGCTGAAAGTGCCTTCTTGGGGGGGGGGGTTTCTGTCATAACTTTGAATGGCCACTAAGGGACTAGTCATAAGTTGATAGCTACCTGTATACAAAATATGGAATTGGGGGGTCCTTAGTGCTGTCTGAGCTTGCTTGTTCTCTTGCAGACGTTTCATTACCCAACTAGGGAATGTCATCAGTGCTAGTCCATGGAATTAGCAGCACAGGAAATGTAAGACTTCTTCATTGCTAGGTTTGCTGTGATGGATTCTGATGTAGTTATTCTATCTCTGTGTTGTTATTTGTTGATCTAGGTCTATTTTGCAGCAGCTTGTCTGGGGGCTGACGTTCCCACGTTTCCTTGGAGCAGGTAAGTGAAGAAACTGGGGGGGGGGGTGAGGATGCGTCCAATGACAGCTTCACGTAGAGACAACCATGTTGTTTCTTTCCCAGTGGAAGTGGAAGAAGAGGATTTCAGTGGGATCCCATCCAAGCAGAGTTGTATCACGGTCCAAACACAATATTTCTTTGGGAGTGATGAGAAATCCTTCAATGGCATTCTGGATTGTATCAACTGTTCTAGGTAGGTGTCACTTCAAAACTCTTTTAACACATTCCCCCACCACACACACCTTAATAATGTTTAAAATATAAAGAAGCAAACATAACAGGTGCATAAATATTGCTTTGCAACCTTTAAAAACAGCCACTCTCCACCCAACCCGCCCCCCGAATTGCTGCTTTTAAAGGACTGCAGAAGGAGACTACATACATGCTCTTTTGAAGATCAAATCTGAAATTCTGCACAATTTATGTGTATTTCAATAGCGTGTGTTTCACGGTCCTAATTATGGAACATTATGGAATAGAAGGTGGGGGAAGCGCATTGCTTCGAGCGTGACGGTAGCCATATCCCTTGCAAGGGTCAGCACGATGTTTTTGATAGGATTGCAACTAGAGCAGAATGGTGTCAGTTGCTCCATGAACCTTCTTTCCGCTTAGAAATAATGTGTCAGGCTCCATAAACCAAGAAAGACACATTGTGATTCTTCCAAGCAATTATTTTTTTTTAAAAAAATATTGTTCCTCACCTAAAGACAGAATCTTGCCAAACTAAAGCACGCTAACCTTTCCATAAAGCTTATTGTACTCTGGGAACTGTTGAGGAGGAACCGTCTTCACCTTCTGTCTCTCACACAAACTCTCTCAGCAGAGTTGCCTTCTGCTCCCCTGGAAACACTCTGGCATTCAGATTGCATTTCCATCACACAACTGTGCCGAATCACTATGGCGGCTATTCCAGACCACATTTGCATGGATCTTTTTGTTCATAGGTTAATACTGAAATTTCCTGGACGAATGAGGGCAAGGCCCATTTCCTGGCTCTCAGCCTTTAAGTCTTTGGTGTCGTTTTGGCTTTCCTCCTCAGGCTCTTTCACGCAGAGAAGATTTCCAACACCAACTTGGTTTTCATCATGAGCGACAGTAAAGAGTTGTGTCATCACTGTGACGCAAGGCCCTTGATGCAAGCAGAGAAGCCCGGTATCCTTTCTTGCTTGGCTTGAGACTGGATGTGTATTTGCTTACAAAAGAATATTGGGAACAGCTGGAAAATCTGATTCTAAACTATAACCTGGATCAGTAGTTGTTTTGTGTCTCTGTGTGGGTGTGATGCTATATTATTCCACACCAGCATTCTTTCTGTACGGTCTTAATATGTTCATTACCATCGACTGGTTCATTGATTGTGTTCCATTAAGTCAGCATTGATTATTAGCAAGTAGACAGAGATAGACCTGCTCCAGGATAAAACATCACCGTAGCTTTAGAACAATATCACTATTTTGTTGTTGTTGTTGTTGTTGAAAAAAAACTCAGTTTGGTCTAGTGGTGAAGGCACCAGGCTAGAAACCAGGACTCTGTGAGTTCTAGTCCTGCCTAGGAGTGAAAGCCAGCTGGGTGACTTTGGGCCAATCACCAAGACAAGGTGAGTTCTAGTCCCACCTTAGACACAAAAGCCGGTTGGGTGATTTTGGGCCAATCACCAGGAAACAGTGAGTTCTAGTTCCACCTTAGAGACAAAAGCCAGTTGGGTGATTTTGGGCCAATCACCAGAAGATGGTGAGATTTAGTCCTACCTTAGAGACAAAAGCCAGTTGGGTAATTTTGGGCCAATCACCAGATGATGGTGAGATCTAGTCCCACCTTAGGCACCAAAGCCAGCTGGGTGACTTTGAGGCTTTCACCAGGAGACTGAGAGTTCTAGTACCACCTTAGCATGAAAGATAGCTGAGTAGTTTGAGCCAGTCACTCTCTCAGCCCAACCTACCTCACAGGGTTCTTGTTGTGGGGAAATAGGAGAAGGATTAGAAATGTTTGCCAACTGAAGGTATTTATAAAAATGATAAAGGCAGAACACAATAGATCAATAAAACAAAACTAGTTAAGCGATTTACTCTTTCTATATATAACAATTCTTGCCGGTCACTCTCTCTTTTTTTTAGGATGTCAGCATTACAGTATCTTATCCTCAGCTCCAATACATTATCATTTTTTTGTCCCTTGGTCTTTTGGTCCCCAACCTTTCTCTACACACATGACAAGACAATTCAGAAGTATGCCTTCTACTCCAGGATAGTAAAGATGATGAAGGATAGGTCATACAATCCACTCCCACCCCGTAAGCCTCTTGGACTGAATGAGATAGCCTTCTAAGCCTGTCTCAAGTACACGTCCAGCCTTATTGCAACAAGAGAGAGAGAGCGTTAGACGGTAGAGATAAAGCCCCAACAGGTTGCTGGCTCCAAAGTTAGTGGTCACCAAGGTCGAACGACGTTGTCATCAAAATGGAGACACGGTTCAGTTGAAGCTCCAGGATTGGTTGGCTTACTGAACCTGGAATGGGGTAGGCCATGTTGTTCTTTGCTCAGATAGCAAAAGATCTGGTCTCTCTCTCCACCTCGTTCTGCTACGTGAGTAGCAGGGAGGAGGGTTTTGTGTTGTGTTTCTTAATCAATGGGCAGATGAAGGACCCAATCCCTGTGAAATGGTTCAACACCCGAGGTACAGAAAAGGACCGGATGCCTGTTTTGATGACGCTAAAGTAAGTCTCCTCTTCTGAGGAAGGGCCCTCTTAGAAGGGCCTCTCCCCCTCCTGAAAATAGTTTCCATCTTTGATTGTCTTTACTTTCTCTCTCTCTCTCTCTCTCCTCTCTCTCTCTCTCATTACACATGCTGCTCCTTCCAGATCAGAGCCGTTCTAATGCAAATGCTCTCACAATTAACATAAAAAAAAACAATGGCTGCTTTTTCTGAACTGCAGTGATTGTGCTTTCACACACAATTCCTATCTTAAAAAAAATAAAATAATAAAAAAAATAGGACAGTCTGTGCTGGCTTCCTCTGCACAGCCATGGTGGCAAACTTCCATGGTGGCTTCAACATCCTTGAAAACTGAACTTTTAGATATTGTGTTTTGTTTTGTTTCATTTTTTTTGCCCCTCCCTTCTGACTCATGGGCATAATGCGTTTTCCCTGTTCCAAATCTCTTTATTCGTGGGCACGCTGTGATCCGGAGGATATTACTTCTCTGTTTTCAAAGACGATTCCTTGTAAAAGGATGGTGCGTCATCACAATGACACAGATGTAATTAACTTAACTTTGCTCGTATTACAAAGTGCCCATGATATTAAAATAATAATAATAATAATTGGCATCCTCACGATTGCTGGAATCCAGCAAAGCAATTTTTGGAACAAATATTTAACTTTGACAGAAAAGGTTAGATCCAAGAGAGATAGTTTAATTTTGGAATAAATGTTTAACTTATAGGAGCCGTAACCAGGGGGGCTTTTGCCCAGCTTCGCCTGGTGCACCAGTTGCGGCCCTATCTGGACCGAGATGCCCTACGCACAGTCACCCATGCACTCGTGACCTCCCGGCTAGACTACTGCAACACTCTCTACATGGGGCTGCCCTTGAGGACCACTCGGAGGCTTCAACTGGTGCAGAATGCAGCCGCGCGAGTTGTTATGGGAGTTTCCCGATACTCCCGTGTAACACCTCTTCTCCATGAGCTGCATTGGCTTCCAGTTGCCCTCCGGGTGAGATTCAAGGTGCTGGTGATGACCTATAAAGCCCTTAATGGCTTGGGTCCGGACTATCTAAGGGAACACCTGCTGCCAGCATCAACTTCCCATCGTCCTGTGCGCTCCCACAGGGAGGGCCTTCTCAGGGTACCGCCGGTTAAGGAATGCTGGCGGGTTATTCCCAGGGGAAGGGCGTTCTCTGTGGGCGCGCCGGCCCTATGGAACCAACTTCCCACGGAACTCAGGACTGCCCCCGACCTTCGCTCATTTCGCTGGGACTTGAAAACTTGGCTCTTTGAGCTGTTTAGCCCAGACTGAGGGGTTTTAATTTAATTTAATTTAATTGGGTTTTAGTTTTAATTTCAGGGACTGGAATTTAATTAATTGTTTTAACTGATTTTAATTTTTGTATGCTATGTTTTTTTAATTTTCCCTGTAAACCACCCTGAGTCCTATGGGAATAGGGCGGTATATAAATTTAAATAATAAATAAATAAACTTTGACACAGAAGGTTAGAACCAAGATAGATGGATAGCAATAAAAGAGGCTGCACATACCTACACTCACAAATGTGTACAGGTGTGTGTCAAAACATCACATATTGGAACACAACGATTATGCTGACCTTTCGTCTGTTCAACGGGGGGAGTCCTCCATAGAATTTCAGATCAGGGCTTACACAGTAACGTGACAGCCACGAAAACCCATGATTTAAAATGGTGTTTTTTTAAAAAAACAAAGTTTTTCTTTCTTTTTTTAAGGTGGTAGACAAAATACTTGTGAAAGAAAAGTTCTCTGTCTTTATTTGGCATTCATTCTTTTCTAAATGCAATAATATCTCCTGGAGGAGGAAGAGGAGGAGGCCCCTTACAGCCAGTGGTGGGATTCAAATATGCGAACAACCGGTTGTCTGTGTGGATGCCGCTTCTGGAAGTCCATTCTGGGCCTGGGCAACAACAACAACAACAACAACAACAACAACAAATTAAGCTACGGGTTCTGCCGAAGTGGTGCGAACCGGCTGAATCCCACCACTGCTTCCAGCCCTTAGGGATCCATGATTCTGTGATTCCAAGAGTTTTTACAGGCCAAGATCTTTGTTTAGGTTGCAGCCCTAAAGGTGTTTTTTTTCCCCAAGAGGCAACTGGACATTCTTGGTTTTTTTTTTGGGGGGGGGGGAAAGATGCTTTGCTTCTCATCCTAGAACTTCCTTCAGCTTTTTAGATGAGAAGCAAAACGCAGGAGAACTTCTGCTTTGCTGGGAACAGTGCAAAGGGCTGTCTGAAACATTTGATGATTTCCACGATCAACAGCACTGGATATTTGTGTGTGAACGTAGAACGGAGTCTTGCTTATTATTTATTTATTTTATTTGATTTGATTTGTATACCACCCTTCTCCTAAAGGAGTCAGGGCAGTG
The DNA here is from genome assembly GCF_947247035.1 of Vipera ursinii. Classification (NCBI taxonomy): domain Eukaryota; kingdom Metazoa; phylum Chordata; class Lepidosauria; order Squamata; family Viperidae; genus Vipera; species Vipera ursinii. The sequence continues at coordinate 6,945,422 of NC_139515.1, read as the reverse complement.
ATGTGCCCTGTTAGCCATGCAATGGTAACACTTTGGTATTTGGGGTTACGTTTCCTTTCCATTTCTTTCTGGTAAAATTCTTTGCTTTTTTTTTTTTGCTTCTCACACTATCTCTTCTACCAGCTAGCCAACTGCATGAAATTTCATCTTCTCTGTGTTTCTTCTCTATGTTTCCTTTCCTTTTCTTCTATTTGCTACTTTGCCCGTTATTAATAGGATCAGCCTCCATGCGCACGGAGCTTCGCCACGGCCATGACGCCCGCTTCTCTCTTCATTTTTCTGCACGTTTTCATGTGGTGTGGATGGTCAGTCACTTTCTCTAATTTTGTGTTTTATTTCATTTCCCCTATCCCAAAGTTGTTGTTGTGTTGGTTTTTTTTGCAAGAATATAAAGGGAACTAAGAATGCACAAGGGACACGGTGGCTCAGTGGGTTAGGACGCTGAGCTTGTCGATCAGAAGGTCAGCAGTTTGGCGGGTCGAATCCCGAGGGACGCGTAGCAGAGTGAGCGCCTGTTACTCGTCCCAGCTTCTGCCAACCTAGCAGTTCGAAACCACGTAAAAATGCAAGTAGAAAAATAGGGACTACTACGGTGGGAAGGTAACAGTGTTCCTTGTGCCTTTGGCGTCTAGTCATGCCGGCCACATGACCACGGAGACGTCCTCGGACAAGCGCTGGCTCTTCGGCTTTGAAACGGAGATAAGCACCGGCCCTTAGAGTCGGAAACGACTAGCACGCATGTGCGGGGGAACCTTTACCTTTACCTTAAGAATGCACAAAACTGATGACAAAGGGATGAGTGATGTCTATAGGCTTGTTCAGAACTTAGTTGCTCTCGGAAAGAGGTTAGGGGCTGGGTAAGATCCTTCCCCTTCCCCCCTCCCGTCCTTTCCCCCTCCTCTCCTCTCCTCTCTTCCCTTTCCCTTTCTCCTACCCCTTCCTCTTCCCCCTCTAAATTTTTCCTGAAAATCTTTAATTAGTGCAGTTTTTTTATTTTTATTTTTTGGTCATCCATTCACTTGTTTGTTCTTCCAATGTTAAGCCCTTCCACTTCTCTCTCAAGGTCTATTGGGATCGTCACACTAGGTTTTCCATTTCCATTTAATTGTTTTTGTAGATCTTTAATTTTGATATGGAAGGGATGGTCCATAAGTCAAGGAAGGAACATAGGCTTTACGTGGTTAGCATTCTTAATCCAGTTTTTAGTAATTTTCGGAAGATCTCCTGGCCTAACTGTGGTCTTCTGGTTGTCAATTAAGAGAGACTTTGACAAGACAGAACTTCTGGCCAGCCTCTTCTTCTCGTTCCTATTATGCATCCATATGCTGGTCTCTGAATTTATGCAGACAATATGGGTATGTGAATCAGCCAAGAGCTAATTTAAGGATTCGAGTCAATTTAATTAGAATTTGCATTTCAATGCAAAGAGTTGCACTGAGTCAGTTTGAATTTGTGGTTTGAACAACACTCAAAAGGATGGTTTAAATGAACTGTTCTTCAGTGGAAACTGCACAGCCCAAGTAGACAGTACTCTTGGACATTGGTTGAGTTTGTAGAGCTAATGCTGTTTAATGTAAAATTCACCACAAAACCGTAACAGCAACAAATCAGCAATCTCAAAGAACAAAATCAGTCTGAAATAACTTGGCTTGCTTAATATCCACAAAACCATAGTGCTGTCTGCGAATACAAACATCGGAATCAACAGCCTTTATGGAGCAAAGAAAAACACAAGAGAATAAAAATGAAAGCAATGCACAATGACAATGTGTTGCTGTCATATCACTTATATAGAGATAGACTCTCAAAGGTGAGGGCAGCCCTTTTAAATTTGTTTTCCATGACTTGTAGGTTCAAAAGATTAAAGCATAGGGGTGGCTGGTGATGGTGGTAGTAGAAAAGCTGAATTTTGAAATATTTACCATTATTCAAGTAACAGTGCAGAATGCGGCTGCACAGGTAGTGATGGGAGCACCCCGATACTCCCATATTACACCCCTCCTGCGTGAGCTGCATTGGTTACCGGTTGCCCTCCGGGTGAGATTTAATGTGCTGGTACTTACCTTTAAAGCCCTACATGGCTTAGGCCCAGGATACTTGCAGGACCATCTGCTGCCAGGAACGAATTCCCATCGCCCAGTACGCTCACACAGAGAAGGCCTCCTCAGGGTACCGTCGGCTAGACAATGTCGGCTGGCGACCCCCAGGGGGAGGGCCTTCTCTGTGGGAGCGCCAGCCCTGTGGAACCAGCTCCCCCCTGAGCTTTGGATGGCCCAAAATCTCCAGTCCTTTCGCCGCGGTCTCAAAACACTCCTTTTTTCACCTGGCTGACCTGGACTGACAGGCATTATAATTGTGTTTTTAATTTTTAACTCTAATTTTTAATTTATTTTAATTTTAATTTTAATTTATTGTACAGAGGCCTTTAATTTTAATTTTTTCTTAACTTCTGTATTTATGTTATTGTTGTTAGCCGCCCTGAGTCCTTCGGGAGATAGGGCGGCATATAAGTCCCATTAATAAATAAATAAATAAATAAATAAATAAATAAATAAATAAATAAATAAATAAATAAAATAAACAAACAGGAATGTTTCTCCTTTCAGAGGTATTGTTCTGTAAGGACACAACATAGATAAAGATAATGTATTATTGGTACATTGTACAAATGCATGGGGACACAGAAGGGAATTATGGCCCATACATGATCTTAACCCTTTTTGTGGAGCTGATTGAACCATTTGGATGCTAAGGGGTGTAGTTACAAAATTGGGCGTAGTTTGAAGTATCCTTGGTGCTCTCTGAGCTTGGTTATTTTCTTACAGAAATTCCATTACCCAAACTAGGTAATGTCATTCAGTACTATCGCTGATGATGTTACGTAGCTGGGTCATGAAATGTCTGCAAGAAAACAACCAAGCTCAGAGAGCATCAAGGATTCCTCCTTTCAACCATGAGCTACACATATTCTCCTTTACTGGGAATAGTTTGCCCATTTGCAACATCCCAGTTGTGCTTGGTGTCACAAGTTGCAAACTAATCCTTTCCCAGAAGCTAAATGGGCAAACTTTCTCCCTCAGTTTGTCTAGCCCCATAGGATGCTACTGTACATAATTTGCCCATATTATCTTCACATTCCTCCTCCCAACCTCAGGAGTTAGGCACAGGTCCAAGCAAAACATAAGCTGTGGCCATCTTCCACATTTATTTTTTGAGAGGCCCCATGGATCCCAGAAACATTTTTGAAAATGGTCTTGTTTTGCTTTCTTTATGCCAGGTTGCTGAATAGAATAGAATAGAATAGAATAGAATAGAATAGAATAGAATAGAATAGAATAGAATAGAATAGAATAGAATAGAATAGAATAGAGAATAGAAGAGAAGAGAAGAGAAGAGAAGAGAAGAGAAGAGAAGAGAAGAGAAGAGAAGAGAAGAATAGAGTAGAACAGAACAGAACAGAACAGAAATTCTTTTTTGGCTAAGTGTGATTGTACACACAAGGAATTTGTCTCCAGTGCATAAGCTCTCAGTGTACATACAAACAAGGTGATAAATCATAGGTCATAAATCATAAGATACAAACGAGTGATAAGTCATAAGATATCAATAGGAGAAGGCAGTAGGAAAGATTATATCAATCCCAATAATAAAATTAATATCATATAGGACAGAGAGCATGGAGTCAGAAACCCTGTAGGAATAGCATGTTGGACATTCCTATGAAGTGAAACAGCTTCCACTATGTGATGGGAAATTTTCTACGTTAAGTACAAAATTTCAAGCTACAGTTACCAGCCAGACACCCTTGTAATGTCAAGTCCATCTCCAACAACTCAGGGTATCCTTTTGAATGCCACCACAATTGGATTCTGTGCCAAATTCTCCTTGAGATATCAGAAGGATTAGGATTGGATCAGCCATAGCTCTTAATTGTGTTGCATGACACATTTCCCTAGGAAAATTCAAGACAATTGAGTAAAGGTTCCTGGGCAAACCACCCACCTGCTTAGTCCTCAGACTAGTTTGGCGGGTCTAATCCCGAGTGCCACGTAACAGATTGAGCGCCTGTTACTCATCCCAGCTTCTGCCAACCTAGCAGTTCGAAAGCATGTAAAAATGCAAGTAGAAAAATAGGGACCACTACGGTGGGAAGGTAACAGTGTTCGTTGCGCCTTTGGCCACATGACCACGGAGACATCCTCGGACAAGCGCTGGCTCTTCGGCTTTGAAACGGAGATGAGCACCGGCCCCTAGAGTTGGAAACAACTAGCACGCATGTGCGGGGGAACCTTTACCTATATATAGAGAGAGAAAGATTGAGGGCAATAGAAGAAGGGGACAACAGAGAATGAGGTGGCTGGATGGAGTCACTGAAGCAGTAGGCGTGAGCTTAAATGGACTCCAGAAGATGGTAGAGGACAGGAAGGCCTGGAGGAACGTTGTCCATAGGGTCGCGATGGGTCGGACACGACTTCGCAACTAACAACAACAACAACAACAACACACACACACACACACACACACACACACACATATATATATATTAAATGCTTGTTAACTATTTAGATTACCTTGCTAGGCCCCAAACATGGGACAAATCTTTATTTCCTGTTTCAGCCTAACCGAAGGCCATCGACAGGCAGTAGTCACAACAGTGACAGCTCATATTTGTGTAAATTTTTTAGATTGCTAACAATTTAATTTAATTTAATTTAATTCTTTGTTAGCAATCTAAAAAATTTACATAGATAGATAGATAGATAGATAGATAGATAGATAGATAGATAGATAGATAGATAGATAAATGTGTAAATTATTCAAATTGCTAATAAAGAATTAGGGTGGCTGATATGGCCATTTTGATCTTATTTTGTTCTCATCAGTCAGTCATACCCTTTATCTGAGATTTATCTGAGTCATAAAGGGTATGACTAAATGATGAGAACAAAATAAGTTTGAAATGGCCATATCAGCCTCCCTAATTCTTTATTAGCAATTTGAATAATTTACACAAATAATGAACTGTCGTAAGTTGTGACTATAGCCTGCGGATAGCCTTGGGCTAGGCTGTAACAGGAAAGAAGATTTAACTAGCAAGGTATTCAAAAGACTTGACAAATACTTCACACACACACACACACACACACACACACTGCTAGTCATTGCCGGCTTATGGAGGGTGGTGCTCATTACCATTTCAAGGCCATTAAGCCAGTGCTATCCAAGGACATTCCCGTGGTCATGTGGTCAGCATGATGTCACAGAGCGCTGTTATCTTCCCGCCGAAGTGGTACCTATTTATCTACTCATATTTGCATGCTTTTGAACAGCTGGGTTGGCAGGAGCTGAGCTGAGGATGGAAGCTCATCCTGTCATGTGGAGCTGGGGTCTCAAACCCGGGCTGCCAGCTTTCCAGACCACAAACCCAGCAACTAAACCACGGAGCCACTGTGTCATCCCTCAACCACCAAGGGAAGTATAGTAATGGATTTCCACTTTCCAGCAGTTTTGTTTTAGAGGAGTATCATACCTTTGATCAAGGCATTTGTAGAAGAGTCTGCCTTTTTTTCCCTGGCCATATTGCGTTACAATATCACTAGAGGGAGTCATCTATCTCTAAGAGCTTCTAATAATAATAATAATAATAAAAAGGCTTGCTGCATGTCTATATTAAGAAAAAATGCATTTAATTATCGTCAGATCTATTTTTGATATCTGATGTTCATCTGTAATGATATAGTGATCCTCTAATCCATGAAAAGATGAGTTAGTAATTTCTGGCACTGGATTACCTTCATAAGCAGAAATATATGTTGACTTACAGGTAGCTGGTTTTTAGTTACTTTACATGTATTCCATTCTGGGAGTCTTTAGGTCCACAAGTCTTAAAAGTTGCCAAGTTTGAAGACCCCTGCTCTAGCTGTTTATGGAGATGCTCAGTCATCCAGGTCATGGTTTGTCCCAAAGGTGCTTTTTCAAGAGGCCACTGGACTTTCTTCGCTTTTCCTTGAAGGCGTTTCGCTTCTCATCCCAGAAGCTTCTTCGGCTCTGACTGGATGGTGGGGAATGGAAGGATTTATATTCTTTGCATTCTTTTAGAGGGTCATTGAGGCCAGCTATCCGCAAGGAATATAAATCCTTCCGTTCCCCACCGTCCAGTCAGAGCTGAAGAAGCTTCTTGGATGAGAAGCAAAATGCCTTCAAAGAAAAACAAGATTAAGTCCAGTTGCCTCTTGAAAAAAGCACCTTTGGGACAACCATGACTTGGATGACTGAGAATCTCCATAGATGTGTTGCAGTGAAGGGTTTGTAGGGCTAAATCTGGCAAAAAGATAAGTTTGAAATAGTCATGAAACATTCTTACGGGTTGTCTATATGGGGATGCTCAGTCATCCAGGTCATGGTTTGTCCCAAAGGTGCAACTAGACATTCTTGTTTTTCTCTGAAGACATATCGCTTCTCATCCAAGAAGCTTCTTCAGCTCTGACTTCAGCTTAGCTCCTTCCATTCCCCACCATCCACTCAGAGCTGAAGAAGCTTCTTGGAGGAGAAGCAAAAAAAAAGTCTTCAAAGAAAAACAAGGAAGTCCAGTTGCCTCTTGAAAAAGCACCTTTGGCATGATACCTCTAGCAACCTCAAAGAACAACACCTGTCTTATCCCAGGTCCTTGGAAAGGACTCAAGAGATGGACAAAGGTGCCAAATCCAGGTCTAAACATCTGGATGACTGTGCAACCAACCATAATAATAAACCCTTTATTAAATCTCTGCAGTGGTTGATAACCAGTGGCTTATCCTGTGCTATTTTTGCACAAAGAATGGCTGGACAATCTATTAAGCAATATCATGCTTGAAATTAGTTGCATGGTGAGTCAGATTTTTTTTTCTTAGCCTCAGTGTATATTTTGCTTGCATTTTTTTAAAAAAATTCTGATTAATGGCTCACTGGATATTCCAAAAGTACCGAATCTAACCTTATTACCAAACTACTGTTTTTGTTTGGAGTTTTCTGAAAATAAATCTCTCTTTAGCTTCCTTTTCTCTGAGTCATTTATATTACATTTCAAGAACTTCTCTATATGTGGGATGAATAACAATAAGGTGGCATTATGCATGCTACCAGTATTTATTTTTAAAAACCAACATTTTTTTTCCAATATAGGCAAATAGCGTGCAGTGGTTAGACAATTACTCACTCTCTCTGTGTGTGTTTGTGTGTGTGAGCAATTTCTTACTCCTTTTTCTGACAAAACACCCTGCCTTCCTTTGCTGTCATATCAGCACAACACTTCCGTATTGTGGTCTAGTTTACGGTAAGGGCATTCTCGAAAAGATCAAAACGGTTAAGAGGACAGCCTCAAAATTGTGATGACAGCCCCACCTCTTTCGATGAGCATTGCACATGCACATTGCATGCACATTAAAAGGGAGTGGGGTTGTCATCACACAGTTGTCGTTTCCATGTTGACTTGTGTTGTTTTCTTTAATCGTCCCAGATGCCGCAGTTAGTGAAAAGTAGCTTCTTTTCTTATTTTACCTTAGAAAAATGGGCACACTTTTTCCTTCTGTATTCTTTGAGGCTGATCAGTAACCAAAATTAATAATTTCAGTTGAATATTTTGTGACTGAGCTATTTTAAAATGGCCTTTTAATGAAACAACAAGGAAGAAAAAGGACTTCCCACTCATGCATACCATATCTGAGGTCGCATTTTAATCAGTGCAGACTTGTGATAATAACCTTTATATTATATTGCATCTGAAATAACTGTATTATTGTTTACTTTATATGCAAATAGAAGCAGGAACCTATTATTTGTGGTCTCACCCAGAGTTTTATATATCTGTGGATGATAAGTAGGAATTTCATCCATGTTAGGAGACGAAAACAGAGGGTGTGCATAGGATGCACAAACTAACTCCCCAATTTCCATAACCTCAATTTCTTATTTTTCATAATTTCACAATCTTGTTATTCTGCACTTGAATGGAACTCCTAACTCCTAAGAATAACAAGAGCTATCTCTCTATAAATATATTGCTGGTTGTCATATTATTATAAGGCTCTCTCTTGAAAAAGGTTGAAATATTTATTTTTTTAAAATTGTGGCCAAGAACAGGGATAGATTTAATGGGCTATAGCCGAGGTCTCCAAACTTGGCAATTTTAAGACTTGGGAACTTAGAATTCTGGGAATTAAAGTCCACAAGTCTTAAAGTTGCCAAGTTTGGAGTCCACTGGGCTACAATATTTAATGGGGTTGCCTTTAAGATCTACCAAGAAGATACAACTAGTTTAGGGTACAATAGTTTGTGCAATAATGGACAAGTTTCGTTGTGCCAATATACCATGTTATTGATTTACGATCAGAAATGGGACCGGTACTTCCATCGCTAAGCAAGGCAGTCACCGAGTTGTGCCTGATTTTACAACCTTGCTTGCCACCGTTACTAAGTGAATCACCCGGTCTTTATGTGAATTGTGTGATTAAGTTAATCTGGCTTCCACAGTTGACTTTGACAATAGCTTATTCAACAAAAGCAAAAAGTTAAGAATTACACTGGGGTGATTTTTTGGGGTGGAAATCATAAGTTGTTACAAAACATCTTTGTTTGTTGATAATGCTCATGTAATTGTAATAATTCATGGCCAAGTAATGGAGGAGACTGTGACCCCTGTGAAAAGGATCTAGATCCGGCCTGCGAAGTGGTTTCATGTGGCCCGCGAAGCCATCCTGGAAACAGGGAGGGAACGGCCCCCACTGCCTTGGCCCTGGCCCAGAGACCCTCCTCCTGCCAGAGACCCTCAGATCTGTCCCACTCCTGCCCAGGCCCCCATAGGCACCCTTGATGCGAACGATGCAGAGCTGGCCACGCCCATCCAGTAGGCCATACGCACTCTAGCCATGCCCACCCAGTAGGCCACGCCCACCCTGGCCACACCCACCCGGCCCCCTGAGGGCAACCACAATGCTGATACGGCCCTCAATGAAATTGAGTTTGACACCCCTGATCTAGATGACCTAGTCCACCACAAGTTAAACATGATCCAGGAATGTAATATGTCTCTTAAACATTCAGATGCCATTTTAGGGTGCATTAACAGGATCCAAAGTCCAGATCATTAGAATTTGATACTGCATTCATTTCTTCCATGGTCATGCCACCACCAGGAATATTGGGGCAAAATCACCTTCTCAGGAGGCCTTCAAAGAAAAATTGGATAGTCTCTTACAGATGCCTTAGTGGCTCCTACAGTGAGGTTTAGATTTGTAAGAAATTTTCCAGCTCTGTTGTTCCATGCATCAGGTCCAGCTACTAATATGACTCTTGCAAAGTTTTAAATCAGTGGGTTTACTTATAATTTCAATGCATTAGCTTCTTTAGTCCAAAAAGAAATCAACCCCGGTTGATCTTTGGAAGGACAGATACTGAAGCTCAATTACTTTGGTCACCTAATAAGAAGAGATCATGATGTTGGGAAAGATGGAATGCCAAAGGAGAACGAGACAGCAGAGGTGAAGATGGTTAGATAGGGTCACTGACACAATGGCATGCTATGGTCCATGGGGACCCAAAAAGTCAGACACGACTTAGTGACTGAACAAAAACAAAAGCTTCTATAGATTACTGTATAAATCAAGACAAATTCAGATCACAGTAATGGAATTAGAAATTGGGTGGTGACTTTGTGGTATGGCAAATGAATTTGGGGAGTCATCACTAAAGGAGCACATCAGGTACGAAGGTTCTGGATTGGGTAACTTACTCTAACATCAGAAATAAGATGAGATGAGATAGGATAGGATAAGGTAAGGTAAGATAGGATAGGATAGGATGGGATGGGATGGGATATTGGAATATAGGATAGGATAAATATTGGAAAATAGAATAGAATAGAATAGAATAGAATAGAATAGAATAGAATAGAATAGAATAGAATAGAATAGAATAGAATAGAATAGAATAGAATAGAATAGAATAGAATGCAGGATAGGATAGGATAGGATAGGATAGGATAGGATAGGATAGGATAGGATAGGATAGGATAGGATAGGATAGGATGAGATGAGATGAGAAGATAAGGCAAGGCAAGACAAGACAAGACAAGATGAGAAGATAAGGCAAGATGAGATGAGATGAGATGAGACGAGATAAGACAAATTTTATTGTCATTTTTTACTGTGGGCACAACGGCACACATCAAAAATTAAATTTAGTTGCCCGCTCTCAAGGTGAACACATACATGATGCCCACCTAAACATACTATGTATAGACCTACACCCTTACATATAAGTAACAGATAAATATTATTCACTCTCCATCTTGAATGTATAACGGAAGGAGGAAGCTTGAGAGTTCACAAGGTCAATGCCGTATGGAATGAAACTGTGGCTGAACCTGGATGTTCTGCTTCGGATACCACCACGGAGCTTCCTCTCCGAGGGTAACAAGGAAAACAGGTCGTGAAGAGGATGGGTAGTGTCCCAGATAATCTTACGGATAATCTTATTAGTACTTTAGGGACCGTTCAGGAGCCTGATGCTCACATGGGTCCACTCGTTGAGACTAAATTGCACAAAAGGGTTCTCAGTGAGAAGCTTAAGAAGTCAACATCTCTCTACTGATGTTTCAGCTACTTCTGACATCTCTCTTTCTCTCTCTCTCTCTCTCTCTCTCTTACCTACAGGACGATTCGGCTGAGTGTGGTGGAGTCTCTGGACTGAGTCCATCACTCTGGTCTATGGTAGGAATCCAGATTATCCTACTCTGGATGTTATCTGGCAGCCGAGCCTGCCAATTATGACCCAGTGAAACCCAAACCTAATCTAACGAACCAAGATCCTGCCAAAAAAAAAAAAAAAGTGAGCCCACCATTTTCACTCAAGAAAAAGGAGGTCCAGTCTGCTCAAGATGGCAGACTCAGTGGCAGTGCCAGTGACTCGAAAATCTTCTCTGGGGAAGATGCTCGAAGGCACCCGCCGTGGCTGCATGTTGGTGTGTCAGATCCCTAAACGCGTGTGTGAATGCTTCCATCATCCTAGGCCATTGAGAACCGAATCCTGTATGTGCTTTATCGTGGAGTTGCAAGGTTTGGGGTTAGGTCTTCTTTTGTCTGTGTGCTTTTGAAGACTTTTATGTAAAAAAAAAAGGAAGAAAAAAGGGCTCCCCTCTAAAAGATCACCCGGTTTCTGTTTGTTCGGAGGCGGTTTTGAGTGGGTCGCATTCCTTAAACATTGGAACACCCGATTTGTAAAGGAAAAGGGAAAAAAACAAACCCTTGCCATTTCCTTCGCCTTCTGGTCTAGAATCCCGATTATTTATATGCCTGTTTCAACTTTATTTGAATACAAACTCAACGTCGGTTTCATACGATACCATTTCATACCGGTTCACCGGGAGTAAAATCAACTGTAAGTCAATGCCGTAACTTAGAAAAAAAAAAAAACAACCCACAGAGACTTCCTTCTTCACTACGTATCTTCATCTTCATCACGCTCGCTCCCACTGCCACTTCAAGCCCATCAGTGCAACGGCGTTTAGCACGTCTGAATACGTTTCCAGGATCTAAAATATATTCTAGGGGAGAGAATTAAAACCGTGGTCGGAAGGTGGCAACCGGTTTTAAAATTTTAAAAAAAGTACGACTTTTTTTTTTAATAAAAGAAAAGAAAGGAAAAAAGGGAAAACTTTTTTTGAAGGAAGCCGTGGTGGGCTAGTCGTGAAAGATCTCCTGGAGAACGTCAAGTGTTGAATTGGACACGGCGAGACTTTAAATCACGATGTGAAATGCCTTATAACGGATCGTCTTTGTTTTCTAAAAACGAGTCAGCTTCCATAACTTCATGAACTGGGTGCAACGTTCTGAAAAGGCAAGCTTGAAGCAACAAACGTCAAAATGGAATCATTTTTTATTTTTTTGGGGGAAAAAAATTTCCTCTCTTCATCCCGGGTGTCTGTCCTTCGTTGCTCAAGCTGTTACTTGTCCACGTGGATCTCTGTTTTCAGAGCACGGTCTTACCGATTCCTCCAAAGTTTTCAAACCACAATGTTTGTGAATACAAGTGTCTTTGTGAATACTGTATATTGAATGTTGGTTTTCAAGGGTAATTTGCATGATGACAAAGCTGCTATTTTGTTCAGGGTTGGTTTTTTGGTTGTTTTTTTTTAAGATTTAGGGTTTGTTTTTTTTCCTTTTTTTTCATGGTAGAGTGTAGTTTATTGAACAGGTCTTTTGAGTCGTTTTGTTTTCCTGCTGTGTGAGAAACCAAATATTGCCGTGCGGTGCAATTTAATCTTAAGTTATATATTGTTAAACAGATAATCTGAATAGACTGCACAAAGCAAAAGCTGAAAAGGGGGAGATGGCACCTTTAATTATCTACTCAAATGGGAAAAAGTGGGTTTTATAGATGAAAATATTCACCTAAATTACTGTTTACAGGTCCACCCAGTAACTGAAATCAAATGGACAGGCATTTATTTCAAGGTTAAAAAAAAAAAAAGTAACTGCTTCTTTTCGGCAAAATTATGCCCAGTTATTAGGCAGCGTTTTATCTTCTGCTTTACATCACAAACACCAAAATTTTTAAAAAAATGAATGAAAAAAAATATCAGAAAACCCAAACCAATCCCGGTAATATAGAGCGAACACTTGGGTTTGAAGTAAAAATACAGATTTAGCGTGAACTCAAACATCTGTCCCGTCAGTAAACAATTACCTTGAAGTAAAGAATGTTGTAGGCAGAGAATATTTTAATTGAGGACTTTTTAAAACTCACCAATGAATGTGTGGCTTTCCGGATATCACAGAGTTCTACTAAAACCCCTGCAAACTGCAATTCTTTGTACGAGAACCCCGATAAACTATCATTGCACTAGCAAGTGACTTTCATCTGATCTTGAGCCCAAAGTATTTGAGGCATTTCCGAGAATGCAGTCATAATACATGAATGGCAGGTCTTTATTTTTCCTTTGTTCGCCTCCATTTATTTTCCCGATTGTAGCTGAGCACACCAGTGTGTTTGCTTCATTTCCTCCTTTACACTTTGGCTGCCTCTAACTTTGATATTGATTTCAGAGACAATTAAAGAAGGAATAACAAAGCGAGGTTTCCTAATTTTCCACTTTAAAAAAAAAAGGCGGGGAAAGGATTTTTGCAGCCCCAAAGAAACGCTCTTAACAGAATGGAATAAATATAATTCGGAGGTCTCAGAGTGGGCTGGCAAGAGTCTGAATGATCACTAGGGGCAACAAAGCAGACATACAAAACCTTAAATCTTTGTGTCGTCTACTGGTTGTCTGGATATTTGCAGTCCAGGTTTGGCAGCTCTACCCTTCACGGGGGGGAGGGGGGTAATTTCGTATCTTAGGGCAGGGGTTCTCAATCTTTTTGGTTCCATGGACCGGCAGCGGCAGCTTCAGCATTGGGTGGGGATGGAATGGTTTTGCACACACAACATAAATCCCTCACCTATCCAAAGAAAGCTTTGCACGCTCGCCCTCCATTTTGGTCACCCGATTTCTAACGAGCCACAGCCCGTGGTTTGTGGACCTCCTGTCTTAGTGGACTTCACGCTTGCCAAAACTAGTTAGAGATATCCTATATTTCATTGCTCTGGTCCTCACCGAAAAGAGTTCTGCTTGTTTAGCGTTAGGAGTCCAATGCAGCTTGCTTCTGTTAAAGCCACAGATTGGTTATTTTATTTATTCATTTATTTATCTGATGGGTTTATTTATTTATTGAATTTGTATAGCTGCCCATCTCACATGTACGTACGTCACTGTCTCCGGGCAGTGCACACAAACGGAAAATATACATTTCTTAGGAACGGGAGGGCAATTCCTTACAACTTGCCAGGGAAGATCAAGTCGCTTGCTGAATTTTTTTGCTTAACAGGAGAGTTTGCCTTAATCAAAATATTGGTCCTCATCCTTAATTTGCAGGGTTTTTTTTTTAAATCTCTTTCTCTGAGAAGCAGACAAATGAAACTTCCCACCAGTTCATCTGTTTTCAGGTAGCTTGTAGCCTCTTCAGATGATTTTGTTTTTGTCAAAACATCTTTTCAGGTACTGCTACTAACTACTTCCTGTAAATAATCCTTACGGTTACAATATCTACATCTATAATTTTTTTTTAAAAAAATGCCTTAATTAATTCCTAGTCTTTGCAAAGGATAATTTAATGGCTGGTTTCCTCTCTTTCTCTCCTAGTATGGAAAGAATAAAGCTTAATTCTCCTTGTGGAATAGGAACTGACTTCTTAAAATTCAGTTCATAACTAAAGGTTTAGTGTGCACTAACCAAGACACAAGAAGCTTTTACTTAAAGTGGTAGGGCACCCATGCTGAAAGAAACTTTAGCCACAGATATAGGTGTAGCTGGAAGATGCAGTGACGTTCATGTAATATAGAGGTGGACTAAGAGGGGTTTTTTGTCCTCTTTGCTGTCACCTAGTGGTCAGACAGAGTTTGGCAGCCCAGATCTGGTAGCCTTGCACACTGAGCTCTGTTTGCCTGTTAGAAAAACTTCAGGATTGCTTATCACATGAGCAGCTCCAGCTCAGCATGTTCCAGGTGACATCGCTCAAGCCATCTGAGCTTGAATGCATGGATTTTTGCAGGATCAAATTCTGTAGGAAAATGGGGAGAAATCCTTGCCTTGATAGCTCTGATGGGTATTATCGCGCAGGTGAGCATGGATCCTCATTCTGGTTCCTGTTGCAACCATATAAAGCATGCATTAACCAGGAAACAAGAAGCTTTTACTTAAAGTGGTAGGACATCCATGCTGAAGGAAACTTTAGCTTTAGAGAACTGGACTTGAAGCTTGTCTCCTGGAATATGTCACATTTGGCAGGAGGACGCAGTAATTTGAACAACGTTGGGAGATGAGAGGCTCCAGCATGACAAAGTTTTAAGTGTTGCTCAAATTTCCTCTCTATTGCTCTAAAGTCATCCCCTTTTTCTACGTTGCCAGAAATCTACTGAGAATTTTCCTGAAGACTTGGCATACGTTAAGCAACCCTAGCTCATTCATTAAGTATGTTGGAATTCTCCAAACTGTTCAGACCTTGCCACTTATCATCATCATCATCATCATCATTATTATTTGGGCAAAAGGAAGAGAGGAACAGGGTTTAACTTAAAAAAAAAAGTTGGCTTAACAGCAGGAGTGAATTAACTTCTGCAGAATCCAGGTTTGACCCTCAATTGGAAGCTAAATTCCAAGCTCTGGCCTTGGAAATTTGGTTTGCCGTGGCTTCAGGCCTTTTCTTGGAAGCATCCATTTTTCGCCATTTATGACATCAGAGCTCTAATGTCAGAGAGAAAAAGGTCTCCCTTGGGGCTGAGAGGAAGGATCTGTGGTTGGATATCGCCTTTCCAGGCAGCCTTTTTCAAAGCTTTTCCTCCTCTGAAAAACAGCTCCAGTTCTCCCCAGGACCAATAAATCCTCTCCCAAAGATTGTAGGATTGCAGCATAAAAGGGTGATGTCTCTTATCTTTTAGAATTCTCCCTCGGTTTGGCCTTCATTCTTCCTATTTAAGGAAGGGAAAAAAAGCAAAATTATCCCTTTCATCAAGTGTTCTACGGTTGACTGATTGTAACTTGTCTTCAAAATATCGATACCTATTTAAATTGCATTGGTTTTGGCCAGGGGTCTTCAAACTTGGCCCTTTTATGACTTGTGGACTTCAACTCCCAGAATTCCTCAGCCAGCGTATGCTGGCTGAGGAATTCTGGGAGTTGAAGTCCACAGGTCATAAAAGGGCCAAGTTTGAAGACACTCCCCCTCCCCTGGTTTTGGCAATAGGTGTTATGCTTTGTGTTGTTGACAGTAACTGCTAAGTCACTTGTGTGTTTATAGAAGTGGAAAGCAGGGCATTTAGAGATGAATTAAAGAGAAGGATGAGCAATTCCAGAAAGATCTGAGAAATTGAAGTGTCCATTGGACACATAAACAGCTCCTGGTTGCCCTCAAAGAGATGTGTTCAGATTTTTGTTGTTGTTGTTTTTTTAATCCAAAACCATTTTGGATACAAAATGGGGAGTTTTGAGTTCAAATGGCTGGAGGTTTTCAAAAATAGATTGGACAGCCGTTTAACCTGGGTGGTATAAGGTCTCTTGTCTTGAGCAGGAGGTTGGACTAGAACAGGGGTCTTCAAACTTGGCCCTTTTATGACTTGTGGACTTCAACTCCCAGAATTCCTCAGCCAGTCTGCCTGGCTGAGGAATTCTGGGAAGGGTCTTCAAACTTGGCCCTTTTATGACTTGTGGACTTCAACTCCCAGAATTCCTCAGCCAGTCTGCCTGGCTGAGGAATTCTG
Source organism: Vipera ursinii (assembly GCF_947247035.1). Classification (NCBI taxonomy): domain Eukaryota; kingdom Metazoa; phylum Chordata; class Lepidosauria; order Squamata; family Viperidae; genus Vipera; species Vipera ursinii. The sequence goes on along the minus strand of NC_139515.1, from coordinate 6,929,096 downwards.
GGAGGGGTCTTCAAACTTGGCCCTTTTATGACTTGTGGACTTCAACTCCCAGAATTCCTCAGCCAGTCTGCCTGGCTGAGGAATTTTGGGAGGGGTCTTCAAACTTGGCCCTTTTATGACTTGTGGACTTCAACTCCCAGAATTCCTCAGCCAGCATGCCTGGCTGAGGAATTCTGGGAGTTGAAGTCCACAAGTCATAAAAGGGCCAAGTTTGAAGACCCCTGGACTAGAAGACCTCCAACATTGCTTCCAGCCCCGAGATTCTGTGTTTTATGTTCTACTTGTACTCCAAATGCTACACACAGTCAGCCTCCTGCCCGTAATATGTCATGCCAAATTTCAGGGTTTCAACTCTGCTTCTTTTTAGTGAGGTTTCCCTGTGTCAAGATTGATTTTAACCCAGAGGAATCAGACTTTTCTTTTGCAAAATCTGATGTTCCCTTTCCTGAAATGAATGTCTGGTTTCTGAAAGTTAATCAAATGATAAATGCGCCCTGAGAGTCTTATCCAAATCTCTGGCTTAATTACTAGAAGGTCACTGATGTGCCTCTAACATACATCTAAAATATTTTCTATATTTGATATGCCTGAGGAGAAGTGAGCAAGAAAAACACGATCGCAAAGAGAACGCGATTCAGTCATTAACTTTCTAAGGTTGCTACACCTTTCCCCTCCCCTGGTTCAGTCTGTCTTTCCCAAAAGTCACAATCTTACAACAACTATTAGCAGGTATGGTTTCAAAGGTCCCAAGGTAAACCTGCACAATTCAGTGGCCATTGTCTACAGCTCTTGACCTCGAGCGTGATACCTGGCGATCCACAGAAGCGGGAGACTTTGATCTACTGGAGGAAGCAGGGTTCTGATTCTTCAGGGGCAGAAGATAGACTAACAGATGGTGATTTGCTATAGCTTCCATTCTTGGACCTGATGTAAAACCTGCAGCTTCTGGACCAAGAATGGCTCCAGGATTCTTGAAGACCTCTGGCTACTGGAACGAGGTAAACTCAACCACCCCTTCAATTTAGTTTGGATTGATGTGCATCTGCAGATGTTCCTTCCCCAGTTGGTCTTGTGAAGTCTTTGAGATCCTGCCAGTTGATTCGAGAAGACAATCTTTCGACACTGAGACGATTTTCTGTTCTTACAGGTGGTGCATTTTCTTTCTATCCTTTCTTGGACAGTGGCTGCTAAAACGATCAGAATAATGCCCTGCGCCTCTTCCGCCTCTAAAGCAGTCTCTAGCATGTTCAGATGTAACTCTTCCATTGAAGAGTTCTTTTACATCCAATTCATAGAAGCCAACATCTATGACTCTGGGATCCTCAAACTCTACAAATCCAAAACCTGTCTTCAGATCAATATCTCTGGTGCGTCCATGTCCCTTGAAGAATCTTTCTACATCTTCCCAATAGAATAGAATGGAATGGAATAGAGCAGGAAGGGACCTTGGAGGTCTTCTAGTCAAAACCCCTGCTCAAGCAGGAGGACCTATACCATCTCAGACAAGTGACTGTCTAGTCTCTTCTTAAAAATCTCAAGTGATGGAGTGCCCACGATTTCTGGAGGCAAGCTGTTCCACTTGTTAATTGTCCTCACTGTCAGGAAGTTTCTCCTTAATTCCAGGTTGCTTTTCTCTTTGGTCAGTTTCCAACTATTGTTTCTCGTCTTTCCCTCTGGTGCTTTGGAGAATACTTTGACCTCCTCTTCTTTGTGGTAGCCCCTCAAATACTGGAATACCGCTATCATGTCATTCCTATTTTTCTTTTCTTTAGACTAGCCAAACCCAAGTCCTGCAGCCGTTCTTCATATGTTTTGGTCTCCAGGCCTTTTATCAACTTCGTTGCTCTTCTCTGAACTTTTTCCAAAGTCTTCACATCATTTTTGTAGTGTAGTGACCAAAATTGGTTGCAGTATTCCAGGTGTGGTCTCACTAGGGTTTTATAAGGCGGTTCTAATACTTTGTGTGATCTTGATTCTGTAGCAAGAATCTCTTCCTTCTCTCTGGCAGCTGGAGTCAGCCTTCTGATGAATACATGAACAAGCACTATGGTACCACTTAAGATAGAATAGGATTGCTTAAAAAACAAAAATGCAGGTATCAATCAACAAAAATGGCCTGACAACCACTTCCTCGCCTCAGCTCACACACCTGATATTTCTAAAACATCATCTTCTCTTGGAACAAATCCAGAATTAATAAAAAAATCAAATTTATCTCTTCCCCTCACTCATCACAGAAGTGGAATACATATTAGCTGCCATTTTCTACTCTGTCAACTCAGCCAATTCATGCTCGCCAATTCCCCTGGCAGCTTTTTTGACAATTTTAGCAGGATCTCTTTCGGTGTTTCTAACGCTCGAGGCTTTCCTGCTGAAACATGACGAGAGAAAAAAAATCACTATGGCTGTCATTTGTAAGCTTTCCTACAGAATTCCTTTCACTGGCCTTGAGGCGCTCAAATAAGCAGCATCTCATTTTATGTGACCTTTGCGACCTAAGTGTTACTTGCTTTTTTGAACTCTTCAGAACACAAAAGGGGTTCCTTTTCTCCTATGTGGGATCTCAAGTGTAGTGAGAACCGAGTCTCCTTCAGTCTGAGTCTCTGCAGTTTCCCTTCAGCAAGACTAGTCTTTCCTCACAGTAAATTGCCCGTTTGATGGCTTCGCTCTTTTCTTCTTAACCTCCTGGCCTTGCTTGGGGATGTCATCAGCCTTCTCCTCCTCCTCCTCCTGCTCCTCCTTTACCTGGCAAGTCACCCAGCGTGGGGGAAATCAGGAGATTCTGGCAGTTCTAATGAGTATAAAGATGTATTGCAAGCTTAAGCTCTCTACAAGAATCTGGCCAACTAACAGTCAAGGGAAATGAGCAGGAGATAAGGAAGGCATTCAAAGTGGGCTGGACTTAGATCTCTTCCGAGCATGAAAGGAGTTGTGACTTACGATGTGTCTGACCTCTCCCTTGAGCTCAGCCTGGTCATCTCCTACACAAATCCCATTTCCTATCTGGCTGGCATCTGCAACATTCCTCTTTGTCCTCTCTGCAGGGTGTGTGTGTGCGCGTGTGTGTGTCTTCTCTAACTCGCTGCAGTTCTCCTTCAAAAAGACCAGCTTTTCCTCACAGTCTGTCATGCAGCTGACGATCTGTTCTTTTTTCTTCTCAACCAGCTCACTGCTCTGCCACTGCCAGGTGTCCCTTTTTCCTGGATTTTGGATCAGCAGTCCAAACCCCTGTTCAAGACAGGAGACCATATACTACCCTGCTCAAATGGTTGTCTGGTTTATTTTTTTAAAAGCTCCAGCAATTTGAATTCAAAACATCCCATTTTGGATGCGAAATGTTTTTGGGTTAAAAAAAAATAAATAAATCTCCTTTTGCGTTTTGAAGGGGAACACCCCACCTTCATTCATTCTGGCAGCGTTTGAAACTCAAGACAATTCTGAAGTGATTGAAAAGGTTCATTTTGCTCTTGTAGCAGCTGTCACAATCTGGAGATGGAGCATTTGTAATCTGGGGGCATCTCGAATTTAAACTGGGATCCAATTTGATGTTTAAAACAATGTCCTTAATAGTGTTGTTGTAAGAAGACCCTTTAGCAAAGAAGACCCTTTAGCACAGGTCATAGAAATGGTGAGATAGAATGAATTATTGTATCTTACACATTGGACCCTTCCTTCCTTCCTTCCTTCCTTCCTTCCTTCCTTCCTTCCTTCCTTCCTTCCTTCCTTCCTTCCTTCCTCCCTTCCTCCCTCCCTCCCTCCCTCCCTCCCTTCCTTCCTTCCTTCCTCCCTCCCTCCCTTCCTTCTTTCCTTCCTCCCTCCCTTCCTGTCCCTCCCTCCTTCCTCTTTTCTTTTCTTTTCTTTTCTTTTCTTTTCTTTTCTTTTCTTTCTTTTTCTCTTTCTCGAGTTTTACTAGACATGGATTTGATCATTCTTTCTCACTGTAATTGGATTTACTGTTAAAAAAAAGTTATGCTGTAAAAAAAACACATATGTAATAGAGTTGCTGCTTGTTTTACAACTTCTGGCTATTCCAAGAGATGTAGAGAAGCTGATCAAACTGTTTCCATTTTTATAATAATGCTGGAATGCTGCTTATCTGGCAACTAAATCATCTTTGCTCTGGGTATGTGGGGTTTTTTTTTTTGGAGAAAAAGCAAAACAGCTGTCTTTCCATTTCCCCATCTCTCTCTCTCTCTCCCTCTCTCTCTCTCTCTCTCTCTCTCTCTCTCTCTCTCTCTCTCTCTCCTCTCTCTCTCTCTCTCTCTCTCTCTCTCTCTCTCTCTCTCTCTCTCTCTCTCTCTCCAACAACCAGCATTACTGCCAAAACCTGAAGTGTGGTCCATATTTGTATCACGTTTTTAACATGACATATATTCCCTGATTGAGTCTGATTGAGGAGGTTTTTAGGTATTACTACCTTGAACAATTTTAGTATGATCCCTTTTGATGTTTCTAATGCTTGAGGCTTTCTTGCTGAAACTTGACAAGAAAAATCAGTATTGCTGTCATTTGTACGTTTTCCTACAGAATTCCTTTTACTGGCCTTGATGCGCTCCAATAAGCAGTATCTCATTTTAAGTGACCTTTGCAACCTAAGTGTTACTTGCTCTTTTGAATTCTTCAGTATTCATTAAAGAACACAAAAGGGGTTCCTTATCTCCTACGTGGGGTCTTAAGTGTGGTGGAAACTGAGTTTCCTTCACATCCTTCTTCATCAAGTGGCCTCCCCAGGCTGAAAGGAGTTGGGCCCTGTGTCCAGGTGTTTTGGCATATAAACTGGTCCTGGCCCTTAACATCCGGTTGGTCACCATGGAAATCTTCTTCTGAAAGACTCCATGGATCAGACATAAGCACTTTTCTTAGCACGATGGCTGTATAGTGGTCCTCTAAACATGGGCTCGGTCCCTCTGTGTGTCTGAGGCTTTCTCCACTACAAATTCAGGGAGTGGACATTGCAAGGGGGATGAGGCAATGGATGAGATGTTCCTTCAAGATGCTCAGCTTATCTTCCTTGGTTCCACCAAAGGCGTCTCTCTCTTTCTCTCTCTCTCTCTGTTGTGGTTGCTGTTTTCTCTGAACTATTATATTTCCGCTGAATGTATTGACATAATCCAAGCAACGTGTTTGATTTAGAGCTCCAGGTGTCAATTCTGATCCCAAAGGAACATTAAAAAAAAGAAACAGGAGGGCCTCAGGAAGTCAAAAGATGGTAGCATTGCCTAGAAGCCACAGTGAAATTGTACATATCTTGGTGTCATAGTGCAAATGCTGGAGATTTCATAACTGACATTGTTTTCACAAGGCCTGTCACCCCCTCCTGGGGAGACCCATGAGCAAAAATCACCTTGGACCTGAATTGACATCGTGTGTGTAGCTGTTACTTGGAGTCAGTCCTCTGCATTTTGCAAAATTGAATGAGAAAATCCAAATCGATATTCCGAGGATCCAGAATCCCCTTGGTTTGTAATTTGGAGCGATGTTTCTCCAGAAAAGACAGGCCAGGTAATTCCATTCCTAAAACAGGGTTGTATCTGTGGGTTGCTAACCCCCAGCCCACCCTTTGTCACATTGCATTGTCAATATTGTTAATATCAGCGCTAGTCTGTGGTAAACAGTAGGGTGTGGGTCAACAAGGGTTCAGAGTTTCAGAAGTTCATGGTAACCCATTAAGCAGTGGTTTGTTCATCTATCATTGGACCTATTTTTTGAAAACTGGAGTTCACCACCACAGAGAAATATCTTGATCTGAGATCAAGACATGCCCTTTGGTCCAAATCCTATCTGAACTCACAGTTGAGTTGTGACAAGTCTACTTGACCTTCCTAATATCTGGGTGGACGTTTCAATCATGAATTGGGAGTGGTTTGTACTGGGGGGTGGAGCTTACCTATGACCTGGCCCTCCCCCTTCTCTTCAGTGCTGCTGAATGGGGAGATCAATCTTTCTTCCCTTTCAATGATACTTTTGTGAATTTAAAAGGCTGAAATGAGGCATAAAGCAAATCGTTTTGTAAAAATTTGTACAATACTGTGATAAAAAAAATTTATAATCTTAAAAACTGTTGTGTTGGGTTATTGTGGAATAAACGGTATATTCAGAATAAAAGTTTATCCTTTGAATCAATGGTGAGCCTGTGGGTTGTGATCTCACTTTGTCTTCTAAAAGAGATGGCTATAGCACTTAGACTTATATACCACTTCAGAGCGCTTTACAGCCCTCTCTTAGTAGTTCACAGAGTCAGCATACCTGCGCCCTCATTTTACTGACCTCATATAGATGGAAGGCTGAGTCAACTTTGAGCCAGCGAGGATCGAACTCCTGGCTGTGGGCAGTTTGCCTGTAGTACTGCATTCTAACCACTGCACCACCACGGATAATTATGAATGCCTGTTTCTTTGAGAGTTACCCAGTTTTGAATCCCACAGTATGCAAGGAGAAGAACTGGAGAAACACCCGGTCAGTGTTATGATCTGGGGTTGTATGACGTCAAAAGGTGTGGGCAGAATTTGTGTGATTAATGGGAATATAAATGGCCCAAAATACATTAATGAAATACTGGAGCCCAAACTGAAGCCTTCCGCACATGATCTTTTCCAAGACAATGGAAGCATTTATATTTCAACAGGATTCAGCTCCATGTCATGTTGCTGCTGTGTGCAAAAAGTGGTTTCAAGATAAATCATATTCCACTGCTGGAATGGCCTGGGAATAGCCCAGACCTTAACCCAATTGAAAATCTATGGAGCCGACTAAAGAAACTTGTTAGTCAGAAGCGACCCAGCAATAAAACCCAGTTAATAGAAGCAATCATTCAATGTTGGTTTCACATGATAACAGCTACAGAACTAAAGGGCTTGGTTCACTCCATGGGAAGATGTTGTAAGGCCATCATTCATGCTAAAGGTTACCCAACTAAGCATTAACTGACGTGATAATTTTTGTATATCTCGTTGTTTCTATGTTTCACTTTTCTTCTTCGTAACTGCTATTCTAATAACAAATCCTTCATAAAAGTTATTGCATTACATTCTTGATTAAATTATCTTTCCATTGATATATAATTTTTACGGTACTACTCCAAAGAAGCGGTGTTATTAGCCATCGAACCTCAAATGTACACTTTCCCCAAATTTTCCCCAAAAGGTTTCCACAATTTCGGCCACTACTGTAGGTTCAAACAGAATGCCAAGAGTGAGGTGGGATTCACACTATACAGCAAACCAAAATGTGGCTTGTTTATGACTTAGCAGTGAGAAGCAAACTTGATCAAGGTGGTTATAAATCATGTTTTACTGAGTTGGGCTAACCCAGCCAAATGCAATTTATTCAGTAAATAAATTATCTCCTTCCTATTTGCATTCTTTTAGAGGGCTACAACAATGTCATCTATCTCCAGACTACAACACGGTCCTTTCAGCAGTTCCAAGAAGGCTCCACACCCATTTGTACCACTCAGGTGACACAGATGAGCCTCCGGAGGACACAGATGAGCCTCCAGGTGGGCTCAACAACTCCCTAAAAGAAGGCAAATGACCAGCTGTCTGCAAGGAGTATAAATCCTGCCATTCTTTACCATCTAGGTCAGAGCTGAAGAAGCTTCTTGGATGAGAAGCAAAATGTCGTCAAAGAAAAACAAGGAAGTCCAGTTGCCTCATGAAAAAGCATTTTTGGGACAATCACATCAGAGGAGAACTAAGTCCTTGTAGTTCTTCCATCCCCTTCACTCGCTTTCCTGGCCCCCTTTCAGATTTCCCATTTGTGGTGCTGCTGTCAAGAGTATATACAAGAACATAATCATAATTTATTATTTATTTATTTATTTATTTATTTATTTATTTATTTATTTATTTATTTATTTATTTATTTATTTATTTAATTTGTATACCGCCCTTCTCCCGAAGGACTCAGGGCGGTGAACAGGGCAATACATAATAAAAACAAGATACAAAAATTAAAAATTATTAAAAATAATTAAACAGCGATGCCCGTAATAAATTAATACAGATTAAAAGTTAAGACCAGTTTATAAAACCCAACCCCATCCCATCAGGTCAGGCCGGCTTGTTCAAAAAGGTGGGTTTTAAGATCGCGCCGGAAGGAGGGGAGATCAGGCGCCATCCGGAGCTCGACCGGAAGATGGTTCCATAAATCCGGTGCGCCCACAGAGAACGCCCTCCCCCCTAATAGGTCCTCTTAGTCCAAACCAGGTTTTCAGATACCGTTCTCCACAAAGCTGAGGGTAGCTTTCCGAAACATGGACAAAACTCTCTTTCGTTGTCTGCCCAGATCTGCAGAAATGAAAGTTGTCCCAGGTTAAACAAGTTACAAGCTGGCAGTCTGCTGTTGGCCCTATCAATTACAGTTTTGATGGAATAACAGAGTTGGAAGGGACCTTGGAGATCTTCTAGTCCAACCTCCTGCTCAGGCAGGAAACCCTATACCATTTCAGACAAATGGCTGTCCAGTCTCTTCTTAAAGACTTCCAGTGTTGGAGCATTCACAACTTCTGGAGGCAGGTTGTTCCACTGATCAATTGTCCTCACGGTCAGGAAATTTCTCCTTAGTTCTAGGTTGCTTCTCTGGTTAGTTTCCATCCGTGGCTTCTTGTCCTGCCTTCAGGTGCTTAGGAGAATATGGAGAAGTGGAGAATTTGTACAAGTCTGTTGCATACATGAGTTCACACTACCATCATCAAATTCAGTAGCTCCCACATGCTTTATGGCTTATTTTGGGTCCTTTAGCAAACTATGTCTGCCTTCCAAAGTATCCATCTAGAAAAAGTTTATTCAACTGTGCTAAAGTGTTGTCCACCATGGTGCTTTTCTGAACTACATTTTCACCAACAGGTTCAAGGGCTATCTGGCGCCCACCTCAATAGAAATGGGATCGGAAGGCTGACAATTCCACGAAAGGCCTCTTTATTATTTCCAGAAGATCTTTTGAGCCTTGCAAATTGATACCTGGCTCCGATTCGCTTTTGCTGGATGGATTTTTGAAACAGCCCCTTTTTAAGTGCATTGCCAAATTGTAAAACCACGCATCCCTGGAGCAACCCAGGTTTTACAACGGCTTTCAAAATTCTTGCACCTTCAGTTGAAAAGGGGGTAAAAACGGAGAAGCCCTCATCCCATGGAGATGATTGGAGTCCCAGTGTGAAATGAATTCTCTATGACAAATGCACGTTCTTTAGTGGATGCCAACTGAGAACTCTCGTTGACTTCTTGCAGGCTTCCAGTGCTCTCCATAAGAAGCATTTTAACTTCTAACATTCTACCCCCTCCTTATTTATAGTTGAGGCACGTTCCACCCGATTTTAGTTGACAGTATTATTCAAGCAAAGCCCTAGACAGATATTAAGTGGATGATCAAAGCCCTAGCCAATGATTCTGGGAATCAATGACTAGGAGCATCTGGTTATGATAACAGAATAACAGAGTTGGAAGGGACCTTGGAGGTCTTCTAGTCCTACCCTCTGCTCAGGTAGGCAGCCCTTTGCCATTTTCGGCAAATGGTTGTCCAATCTCGTTTTAAAAACTTCCACTGTTGGAACACCCACAGCTTCTGGAGGCAGGTGGTTCCACTGGTTAATTGTTCTGTCAGGAAATTTCTCCTTAGTTCTAGGTGGCTTCTCTCCTTGATCAGTTTCCATCTGTTGCTTCTTGTCCTGCCTTCAGGTGCTTTGGAGAATAGGTCGACCCCATTTTACTTTGGGGCAGCCCCTTAGATATTGGAACACTGCTATCATGTCCCCCCTCGTCCTTCTTTTCATTAAACTACTTTCAAAAGTATCCAGTTTCAGTTTCAGTTTTATTTAATTTATATACCGCCCTTCTCCCTAGGGACTCAGGGCGGTTCACAGGGCATATAAATAACAATACAATACAATACAAAAATTAAAACAAAGATTAAATCAGTGCCCAATTAAAAACAATAATACTATCCTAAAACAAGAATTTAAAACCCAACTCCCCCATCAGGCCAGACCAGCTAATTCAAATAGGTGGGTCTTCAGGCCACGACGGAAAGTTCGGAGGTCTGATGCCATCCGGAGCTCCACCGGCAGTTGGTTCCACAAAGCCGGGGCGCCCACAGAGAAGGCTCTCCCCCTGGGGGCCGCCAGTCGGCATTCCCTGACCGGGGGCATCCACTTAAAAAAAAGTTTATTTAATTGTGCTAAGGTATTGGCACATTTTCACCAAAGGGTTCAAGTACTATCTGGCATCCACCTCAGAAGAAATGGGATTGCAAAGCTGGCTCTGTGGTAGATATCTTTATTATTTCCAGCAACCGTTCTTTATACGTTATTCGCCTCCAGTCCCCTAATCATCTTTGCTGCTCTTCTCTGCACTCTATAGCTCTGAGAAGCAAAACAATCTACAAGAATCTAGACCAGGGGTGTCAAGCTCAATTTCATTGAGGGCCGCATCAGCATTGCGGTTGCCCTCAGGGGGCCGGGTGGTTATGGCCAGGGTGGGCGTGGCCTACTGGGTGGGCGTGGCTAGAGTGCGTATGGCCTACTGGGTGGGCGTGGCCAGCTCTACATCGTTGGCATCAAGGGTGCCTATGGGGGCCCAGGCAGGAGTGGGACAGATCGGAGGGTCTCTGGCAGAGTGAGGGTCTCTGGGCCAGGGCCAAGGCAGCGGGGCCCATTCCCTCACTGTTTCCAGGATGGCTTCGCAGGCCACATGAAACCACTTCGCAGGCCGGATCCGGCCCCTGGGCCTTGTGTTTGACATGTCTTATAAAAATTTTCTCTTAAATTTTGAGCCTGGGTAAATTTAACATTTCTGACCCAAATTATCTCCCAGGTGTCCAACGAAATTGGTTCCTGAATATTTTGTGCCCACTTTATCATGCAGTCTTTAACCAGTTCCGTTTCCGAATCCAATTCAATTAAAGCATTATATATCCTCTTTATATGTGCACAATTTAAATCTCTAATTTGCTTTACTAAATTTTGATCTGTAATTGTGATGCCAACCTTTTGATCTGACTTCCACCTAGCTTTCAATTGGGTATATTGAAACCAAGAGTAACTTATGTTTTCTTGTCTTAACTCCTCTAATGGTTTAAGTTGCCAATCATTCCCTTGCAATCTAAGTAATTCATTATAAGAAACCATATCCATACTCACTCCCATAGATACGCCCTCTATCGCGTGTCCAGGAATTCCCCAAATCGGTATTTTATAATTTAACTTATAATAATACTTTTTCCAGACACGCAATAAAGCACTTCTAAGAATATGGGATTTAAAAGCCCTGTCTACCTTCTCATCGTAAAGCAAGTATGCATGCCATCCATATACCAAATCCCATCCCTCAAGATGAAGTATTCTCTTGTTGGTTAAATTAAGCCAATCACTAACCCAGGTCAAGGCAACCGCATCATAGTACAATTTCAAATTCGGCGCCTTGAGTCCCCCTCTTTCCCTGGCATCTTGTAAAATCTTAAATTTAACTCTTGGCTTTTTCCCCGCCCAGATAAATTTGTTAATACCCTTCTGCCATTGTTTGACATGTCTGATCTAGACAGATGTCTACTGAAAATTCAGGGTGGGCTCTTTTTTTGTTTTAAGGTTATTTCCCAGGCAGCTGAACCTCACAAACCAAACTTATGCACATTGTCAGTGCGATGTATATTTAATATAAGATAGAGGCCTGAGGCTAAGACATCTGCAGGAGGTGGGGGGGGGAAGACTCAAATTAGCAGCATGTTTTTCAGTTGACTTCCCAGTGTTTTGCCTTGTGGCCTTCAGTTTCAAGATTAATATTTCTGAGTTGATTGATCTTGAGAGTTCCCATAGTGGGCACCAACCAAGAGGAGGAAATATATCACTTCACAATAAAGGAGACAATTCCGAAACACTCTTCATGTTCCTCAAACATCTTTATAACGCAGAACAGCAGGCGTGCTATTCTCAGCCAGTTTTCTGCTCTCTGGCCTTGCGTGGTGTTATAGTTTTGACATATCTTGATGTCTTTGTTTTGACAAATAGCCCTTTGTTCATCCTATGAAGTACAGATGGGGTGTGGGTAAAGAACGCTGAATAAGAGTGTTCAAATTTCTTCCTGGGAACCCCTCCGTGTAGCATTTGCAATAGATTACAACTGATTTATTGATCTATCTAATTTATATAGCCGCACATCTCACAAGCGAGGGGCAGGCTGTTGGTGATGAGTCTGTGTTGTCTGCATCTCAAACTGAAGCGCATATGGTTCCCGTAGTCTGCAACGTTTTCTGGAAATCCGTTCATACTTCTGCAACTTTCGATGAGTGTTCATCCCAAAGGGCATAGCTAAATGTCAATCAGACTACACAGACACCTCCCCAATAGTCTGTGCCCATCTTCAACAGTGAAGGGACACAACATCTTGCAGCCAAGAAGGCGCCACACGCATTTGCACTACTCAGGTGAACCTGAAGACACCAACTTCCAAGTGGCCTCAACGACTCTCTAAAAAGAAGGCAAATGGCCAGCTGTCTGCAAGGAGTATAAATCCTTCCATTTCCCCACCATCCAGTCAGAGCTGAAGAAGCTTCTTGGATGAGAAGCGAAATGTCTTCAAAGAAAAAAAAACAAGAATGTCCAGTTTCCTCCTGAAAAAACACACCTTTGGGACGATACCTGGATGAATGAGAACCTCCATAGACATTGATAGTGAAACGTAAATGTATGCATATACAATGGATGGATGAATGAATGAATGAATATTTATTTAGTGTATGATGAGAACCTGACAAAGAGAAGTAAATATATATACGCAGTTCCATGTAATTGTAAGTAAAACTTCTACGGGGGCATTCAATTCATAACTGGATGTCCAATTCAGCTATCCAGGCGATCACCTCTGGTGTTGTCTTTGTGCAGATCTCCCAGGGGACCACAGAACACACATTGCGGGCTGTCTTGTACAATAAGTTTAATAGTTTGCATATCAGCACCACAATTGCAACAAAGGGAATCTTTCCAACCCTACTGAGGCACTTCTGAATGAATGAATGAATGAACAGAGGCACTTCTGAATGAATGAATAAATGAACGAATGAACGAATGAATAAAGGCATTGGATTAAAAATTCTTCACTTTATTCACTTGACTATGGATCAAACTGCAAACTGCATAGAACCAAATCAATGTATAGCGCAACGTATTTCAATTTTTTAAAAAAATTGGTTTACCAAAATATAAAATACAAAGAGAATTTTTTTTTTAAAAAAAGTAATAGACAGCTCAGGCAGGAAACCCTACACCATTTCAGACGAATGGTAGAAAGACCTCTAACAGTGTTTTTTCTGCTTTGTTGTCATCCGTGCAACAGGCTTTTTACTGGCTAATGATGCCTAACCTGGAAATGGGCTTAACATTATGAGTAGTTTGGTAAAAGACTACTATAAAGTAAGACACAATCTCGTGATTCATTGCTCCCATCAGTGTAGAAGATAAAAAAGGTAAAGGTAAAGGTTCCCCCACACAAGCGTGCTAGTCGTTTCTGACTCTAGGGGCCGGTGCTCATCTCCGTTTCAAAGCCGAAGAGCCAGCGCTTGTCCAAGGACGTCTCCGTGGTCATGTGGCCGGCATGACTAGACGCCAAAGGCGCACGGAATGCTGTTACCTTCCCACCGGAGTGGTCCCTATTTGTCTACTTGCATTTTTTACCTACTTTCGAACTGCTAGGTGGGCAGAAGCTGGGACAAGTAACAGGCGCTCACTCTGCTACGCGGCACTCGGGATTCGACCCGCCAAACTGCCGACCTTCCGATCAACAAGTTCAGCGTCCTAACCCACTGAGCCACCGCGTCCCTGTGTAGAAGATACTGATCGGTTAATTTGATTTGGCCGCCAAGTGATTCTGCACGATGAACAAAACTTGTTTATTTTCTTTTCTTTCTTTTTTTCTTTAAAAAAAAACAAATTAAAACAATTACAATAATTCCAAAATGAAAATACGTAGGAGCCTAGACTAAATCACCCATCGTAATCACTAAATTAACCAGGAAACCGATCCCTGTACCGTGCCTGAGAACCCAAGTCCATGGTCAGAGTCCAGTCCGGTCTTAAAAGAAAAGGTAACAACATTTTATTTTACAATAAAAACAAAGCTTCGGTGCTATTTATCCTGCAGGGCGGCTGAGGGTATTTATTTATTTATGAAAATGTATGTGGCTGCCTGCTCACTCTCTGTGGCTCAGTGGGTTAGGACGCTGAGCTTGTCGATCTGAAGGTCGGCAGTTTGGAGGGTCGAATCCCGAGTGCCGCGTAACAGAGTGAGCGCCTGTTACTCGTCCCAGCTTCTGCCAACCTAGCAGTTCGAAAACATGTAAAAGTGCAAATAGCGTCTAGTCATGCCTGCCACATGACCACGGAGACGTCCTCGGACAAGCGCTGGCTCTTCAGCTTTGAAACGGAGATGAGCACCGGCCCCTAGAGTTGGAAACGACTAGCACGCATGTGCGGGGGAACCTTTACCTTTACCTTATCCTGCAGGGTGGCTGATGGTATTTATTTATTTATGAAAATGTATGTGGCTGCCCGCTCACCCTCTGTGACTCTGGGTGGCTTAAAAACGCAATATACAAACAGCGAAGCTCATAGAGAGTGCCAAGGGTCCTTAATCAATAAAAAAAATAATCCCCCATTGCCCATTCCACTCTTGGGTCCTCAGGACTGTTGGCCAAAGCGGGTAACAAAAGCCCAGAGAATAAATGAGTAAAGTCAATTGAAATCACATTTTATTTCAATTAAATATAGTCGCAGGTAGTCCTCAACTTCAAAGTTACAATGGCATAGAAAAAAGTGAGTTATGACCGTTTTTCATGTTTGCGACCGTTGCAGCATCCCCAGGGCCATGTGATCAAAATTCAGACTCTTAGGAACCGACTCCTATTTATGACGGTCGCAGCGTTCCGGAGTCACATAATCCCCTTTGGTGACCTTCCGACAAGCAAAATCAATGGGGGAAGCCAGATTCACTTAACAACCGTGTGACTAATTTAAGAACCGTGGTGATTCACCTAACAACTGTGGCAACAAAGGTCGTCAAACAGGGCAAAACTCACCCAACAAATATCTCGCTTAGCATCCGAAATGTTGGGCTGAATTGTAGACCTAAGTTGAGGACTTACCTGCGTTCTTTTTGTTGGAGAGATGCTTTCCAGACAGTCTTGATTTCTTAAATGTTTGATATCCACTGCTTTCCATCTCATTATAAAAAAATAAAAAAATAAAATAAAATAAAATCATAGTTGCAGCTTTGGAGGATCACAAGACAGCTTACTAGTTGGCCTCCCCTGTCTTTCATCTGTATTTTACATCTGTGTTTTGCAACCTGGATAACTTCCAGGAGGTTTTAACTCTGAGAATTCTCAGCAATGACAGAAGAACTTGGGGGAATTGAGGGTTGAAGCCCACAAATTCGAAAGCTTGCCAAGATTGGAAGGCCATGGGGTTCCCCCACATTCTGCATTGCATTATTTTCCAAGTAGTATTTTTTTTCTGTGTCAACTTGGAGAGCAACTGAGCTCCAGATAATTCTTAAGCCATAACATTTTAACTTTTTCCCCCACATTAAATCAATTGGTCAATTAGCGAGAATTCACATTTCTGGTTGCACCAGATGGGGGGAAAAAACAGAAATTAAAAGGCCATCTGAAAAATCAAGACATTTCAAGACTGATCTGGGGCTTTCTGTTTAAATCAGATCTTGACAAAAGCATGAGTAACAACTAGCTCTTGAACAACAGGACGTAAATTGAAACTATTCCCAAAGGGACGATCTACTAATTTTCTCTCCCATTAATATTGTAGGAAAGAAAAACAGTTGACTCAATGCAATCCTGGGTTGTATAAACAGAGGCATAGAATCCAGATCACGCGAGGTATTAGTACCGCTTTATAAAACCCTAGTAAGACCATACCTGGAATACTGCAGCCAATTTTGGTCACCATATCATGAAAAAAAATGTTGAGAGTTTGGAAAAAATTCAGAGAAGAGCAACTAAGATGATCAAAGGCCTGGAGACTAAAACATACGAAGAACGGCTGCGGGACTTGGGTTTGGCTAGTCTAAGGAAAAGCAATATTTGAGGAGCTGCCACAAAGTAGAGGGCGTCATGTTATTCTCCAAAGCACCAGAGAGCAGGAGGAGAAACAATGGTTGGAAACTAACCAAGGTGAGAAGCAGCCTGGAATTAAGGAGAAACTTCCCAACAGTGAGGACAATCGACCAGTGGAACTGCTTGCGACCAGAAATCGTGGGCGCTCCATCACTGGAGATTTTTTAAAAGAGGCTAGATAGTCACTTGTCTGACATTGTATAGGTTCTCCTGCTTGAGCAGGGGGCTGGACTAGAAGACCTCTAAGGTCCCTTCCAGCTCTATTCTATTCAATTCCAATTCTTAGCCAAAGCCAAATCACCAATTCATAAAGACCTGGGATCCGGCTAGAAATACACCTCTAGCTTTAGGGAATCAAGACAAACTTGGCATGGGATCAACTACGAAAGTCAGAAAGCAAATTAAAACATGATATTAAAAATAGCACAGAGAAAGACTGTACGGAATGCAAACACTGGAAATCATGCCATTTATACAGGTGAGAAATGGACCTTGGTCAAATTCATTTAAGAGAAAGAAAAATAGGCACTAACAGGATGCACATGGCTTCAAGAATTGTGAAGCTTTGTGTCCTGAGGATAATACACCATTTCTTTTTATTTTATTTGGGATCTCAGGATGAACTGGAGATCTTTGGAAATGGTAGACCTTTGCAGTGTGCAGTGCATCGGAGAAAACTACTGCTGTTTCAAATAGTTTTGTGGGAAAAAAAATAGCCTTGGGCCAGCAGTGTGCTGCAGATGCCAACAAAGCCTGTGCCATCCTAGGCTGCATCTTCACAACCTGTTTTCCTTGTTCCCTTCTGGGAGGAGGGGGCTTCGTGGTATCCGTAGCAGAACGGACATGTGTTGTTGTGCCCACAGTAAAAAAAATGACAATAAAGGTTATCTTATCTTATTAACAGAGGGACAGAATCAAGATCATGCGAACTATTAGTAGTAGTGCTTTACAAAGCCTTAGTAAGGCCACATTTTGAATCCTGCATCCAGGTTTGGTCCCCATATTATAGGGGGGACCATTATAATGAGGACCCAGATTGTTGGGGGCAATAAGCTGACTTTGTAATAATGCCGCTTGGGGTGTGTGTGAAAGCCCTAATAAGCAGGCATATACATAGAATGAAGGCTACTGCTTTGAAACGGAGATGAGCACCGGCCCCTAGAGTCGGAAACGACTAGCACGCATGTGCGGGGGAACCTTTACCTTTACCTTTATATATATATATATATATATATATATATATATATATATATATATATATATATATATATATATATATATATATATGAGAGAGAGAGAGAGAGAGAGAGAGAGAGAGAGAGAGAGAGAACACATACACACTTACATAGCAGTCACCACCAGGGGGTGTTGAACTGTAACTGTTTTGGCGGGAACCCAGTTTTGGCGGGAAACAGAGGTTCAAACGGATTGGCCAGCTGCTCACCTGGCCAGGTATAAAAGAAGGGCAGGTAATCCCTATTCCCCAGTACAGTCACTTCCACCTAATAAAGATCTGCCATGCTGTACTCATCGTCTTGGCGTCTCCAGAACCCACTACACAATAGAAAGGTTGCTGGAATTAGGCATGTCTACTTTAATGAACAAAAGGATGAGGGGTGACATGATAGCAGTGTTACAATCTCTCAGGGGCTGCCCCAAAGAAGAGGGAGCCAAGCTATTCTCCAGAGCACCTGAAAGCAGGACAAGAAGCAACGGATGGAAACTAGTCAAGGAGAGAAGCAACCTGGAACTAAGGAGAAACTTCCTGACAGTTACGGTAGGAACAATTAATCGATGGAATGACTTGCCTCCAGAAGTTGTGGGTGCTCCAATACTGGAGGTTTTTAGAGAAGAGATTGGACAACCATTTGTCTGAAATGGTATAAGGTTTCCTGCCTGAGCAAGGGGTTGGACTAGAAGACTTCCAAGGTCCCTTCCAATTCTGTTATACTGTTAAAAGAGAAAAGCAAATTCCAGCGCTTTGCTGGATTTGTTCAATATTAAATCACCCCCAAAGTGTTGTCCTTGAAGAGCAGTTCTGGAAGTCCTTTCCTTTCCTTTCCTTTCCTTTCCTTTCCTTTCCTTTCCTTTCCTTTCCTTTCCTTTCCTTTCCTTTCCTTTCCTTTCCTTTCCTTTCCTTTCCTTTCCTTTCCTTTTCTTTTTTTTAAAAAGAGTCTTAATAACATTCAGTTATCAGACTCACATTTGTCAAGGAGAGGGTAGAGAGTTAACGGTGCCTGTCTCAAAGCCAGACAAAGATAGAGTGGCTTGCAATTCCAGTCAAATAAACAATCTTAACCTTCCAGAAGGACCAGGTTAGGTGGCAATTAACCCGCTTCTTCTAGTTTCTTGGTCTCCTCTTTGCTTTTGAGAGGAATTTATTTTTACACCGTGTATGGCTTAAGAACATTTCCCCCCCCCCACTTTTCTGCACCAATCAAGGTCTGGCTAGGAGGTTGGCGATGGTTGCTACTAGGTGGATGTTTTCAGGGGTTTGGGGGAAAAGCTGTTGTAATTTGGCAGGATTCTTCTGTTATTCTTTTAGAAGGAGGCATAGGTGTCCAAGGCTCAACCTGTGGTGATAAATTATGGAAGCATAATTTAGGTAAGGCAATTCTTTATATTTCCAAGCGGGGAGTGTGCTGGACCAGTATACATCCAGCTGCTCCATTATATATCTAGTTTAGGAAGTAAGAACTGTGTTAGTGTATTCAGCATTTATAGGGTTAATACAGCACTCTTTTGAAACTCAAATCCTTTGGCCACCTAATGAGAAGGAAGGACTCACTGGAGAAGAGCCTAATGCTGGGAAAGATTGAGGGCAAGAGAAGAAGGGGACGACAGAGAATGAGGTGGCTGGATGGAGACCCTGAAGCAGTAGGCGTGAGCCTAAATGGACTCCAGAAGATGGTAGAGGACAGGAAGGCCTGGAGGAACGTTGTCCACGGGGTCGCGATGGGTCGGACACAACTTAGCTACTAACAACAACAGCATTCTTACTTCCTAAACTAGATATAAAATGGAGCAGCTGAATGTATACTGGTCCAGCACAGGTCTCCTTATACAGATAGCCTGCAACTTACAACTGTTTCTTTCGTGATGGTTTGACGTTATAACAGCTCTGGAAAAAAACTGATTGGTGATCATTTTTCACATGACCGTTGCAGCATTCCCCAGGGTCACATGATCAAAATTCAGATGCTCGGCAACTGGCATGTACTTGCAACAGTTGCAGCGTCCTGGGGTCACGTGATCCCCTTTTGCGACCTTCTGACCAATAAAATCAGTCGGGAAGACAAATTCACTTAACAACCGTGTTGCTAACTTAATACCTGCAGTGAGTCACTTAACATCTGCGGCAAAACCCGCTTAAGAAATGTCTCGCTCAGCGACACTCATTTTGGGTTCAATTGTGGCCGTAAGTTTAGGACCCCCTGTCCATTGGTAGATGTCTGCTCTTGACCAAGATAACAACCTTATGGTAAGTTGAAAGTGGATTTAGTCTTGCAACATTTTTCCTTGCACCACCTAAAACTCAAAGTTTGAAGATGACGTTGTGGGCGCCTATCCAGGAGCTTTAAAAGCCAATTTTGGCCTCTTCCTTAGAGGAAGGATCAGATCAGGCAACCTAAAACCACTTAAGACGAAAGATTAGTCTAGAAATATGATATTCACAGACTCAGTGCAGCCAAAGGATAAGGTTGTGATAGTGGAGAATATTTGCAACAACATCTAAATCTCATACAAAAGACAATTGACAAGCTAAATAGGGAATAAAATGGCTATGAGACCTCCTCACTGACAATCAACACCCAGATGAGCAGAGATTAATATCAGATTTACAATTAAAACCAGGATTAACATCAGACCAACCATCAAGAAGCAAACAAGACCACAATCAAGGAACTGCCAACCAAGCTAAGAGTGAGCAGCCCATCTTAAGAACTTCCAGGACCATCTCCACCAAGCCATTAGAACAGGAGTCCCCAACCTTTCTGGGTTCATGGACCAGAGGGAAAGGAGGGCAGCTTCAAAACTGGTGAGCATGCACATGTGCAAGCTCGAGGACACACACACACACACACACACACACACTGTTGCAGCACTAGCTGTTCATGCATGCAGCATGCGCCGGTGCCGTGCACTTGGGCAAACTGTCACATAACCCCCCCCCCACGGCAGCTAGTGCCCCCGTTCACACATACACAAATGGGTCACGCAAACCACCCAGGCTAGCGCCCCCATTCGCACATTTATTTATTTATTTTTGGGACTTATATGCCGCCCTATCCCCCGAAGGACTCAGGGCGGCTAACAACAATAAAATACAGCAATACAAAAGTTAAAAAGAATTAAATTAACATGCGCAAACAGGTGGTGGACACCAACCCCGCGCTAGCGTCCCTGTTCGCGCCCACGTGCATGCGCAAACGGGGCCACAGGTGTTAGCCTGAGTGGGGGCAAGGCATGCCCACACGAGTGTGCGTCGGCCAGCCATTTCCACAGCCCACTGGCCAGGAGCCTGCGGCCTGGCGCAGGGCCGCAACCCGTAGGTTGGGGACCCCTGCATTAGAATATAACTTGAGAACAACCCCCACCTACTACCTTATTAGCACGTATGATGTTTGCTGATGAAATGTCTGCAAGAAAACAACCAAGCTCAGAAAGTGACAAGGACCCCACAGTTCAACCCCAAGCTATAAATATCGTCTCCCATCAACATCCTTGGGACACAGCGGCCGTCGTAAATATGAGTCAGTTGCCAAGCATCTGAGTTGTGATCAGATGATCATGGGGAGGCTGCAATGGGCGTAAGTGTGAACAACGGTCACGAGTCACTCTTGTAACTTTGAGCGGTCACTAAATGGAATGTTGTAAGTTAAGGACTACCTATATTCTCCAGGGAGGGGACAGCAACAGAGAAAGCTTGCCTCCGTGGACCCACCAGAGGGCGTCACTGAGTTGAGTTGACCTGATCCAGAGCATGACCCATTCTAGCAGAAGGTTATCCACAAGGTTTAAAAAAGCAGAGATGTTGTCTCTAATCAGGAGAGGGGGGTGGATCGGAGCTTCAAAGTGCATCCCAAAATTGCCCAGGGTTTCATTTATAGTAGCTGTCTTTTTTACCACTGCTTGCAGACTTTCTGCTATATGCTAAGTATCACAATCCCTGGTTACTCTGCAGATGCACCTGCCTCTACGCTTTGAGTAGAGGATAGGAATAGGAATAGAATAGAATAGAATAGAATAGAATAGAATAGAATAGAATAGAATAGAATAGAATAGAATAGAATAGAATAGAATAGAATAGAATAGAATAGAGATTAGGAATAGAATAGAATAGAATAGAATAGAATAGAATAGAATAGAATAGAATAGAATAGAATAGAATAGAATAGAATAGAATAGAATAGAATAGAATAGAATAGAATAGAATAGAATAGAATAGAGATTAGGAATAGAATAGAATAGAATAGAATAGAATAGAATAGAATAGAATAGAATAGAATAGAATAGAATAGAATAGAATAGAATAGAATAGGAGATTAGTTATAGAATAGAATAGAATAGAATAGAATAGAATAGAATAGAATAGAATAGAATAGAATAGAACATAATTTAGAATTGAATAGAATTCAGAACTGAATACAATTTAGAACTGAATGGAATTTAGAATAGAATTCAGTTTAGAATTGAATGGAAAAAAACAGAATAGAACAGAATTATTTATTGGTCAAGCGTGATTGGACACACACAAAGAATTTGTCTCTGGCGCAGAAGCTCTCAGTGTACATACAAGCAACAAATGATAATCATAATCATAAAATACAATCATCATAAATCATAGATACAACACCCGGTGATAGTCATAGGTTACTAAAGCAATCCACACAAATTGTAATCGGATACTAAATAAAAACAATCAGTTCTGAGTAGTTTACTATTTGGCAACCCACGCTTCAATCAGAGTTGAACAGCCTCAAGATCTGGCTGCAGAAAAACCAAAAACAACAACAAAGAAACAAACAGCATTTCCCATCTCCTGTAAATGATTACAAGGAAGGAACCAGATGTTCAAAGATGACTTGACATCAGGAAGGGTTTGGATAGATAATTCACAATTCAAATGACATTGCTGACTTTCTGAGGTCAGAAGGCAGTTGATAATACAAAACGGTTCACAACTGGGTGTGTACTACCCGCTCCTGAGTTGTACACACTTCTACTGAACTGACGTCAGCAATCCTAGAAACACCACAAATGTTCTTCTAGAAGTTCCTTCAATTCTTTCCTTTGCAGGAGTTGAGATTAGGGACGGCACTCAAGTGGTTTGTTCTGTCGCAACAATAGAGATACAAATGTACCTCTACGCATATCCCCTTCCTCACAACTTCCAAGTATCAAGCTCCTTTGAGAGTCCTAAGGAAGACCTCGAATGAAGACTGGGATATGGCCAGTCTAGAGAAAAGAATGACTGACAGCAGTCTGTCAGTATTTGAGGGGCTGCCTCAAAGAAGAGGGGGGGCGACTTATTCTCCAAAGCTCCAGAAGGCAAGAGAAGAAACAACGGATGGAAAAAAAAATCAAAGAGAGAAACAAGCTGGAATTAAGGAGAAACTTCTTGACAGGGAGGACAATCAACCAGTGGAACAGCTTGCCACCGGAAGTTGTGGCTGCTTCATCATTTTTAAGAAGAGATTGGGAAGACACCTACCTGAAATGGTGTAGGGTTTCCTGTTTGAGCAGGGGGTTGGACTAGAAGACCTCCAAGGTCCCTTCCAGCTCTGTTCGGATTGATTGATTGATTGATTGATTGACCTTAAATCTTAGGAAATTGATGTTTCTGGAGGGTGTTGTTTTTTTTTTTAAAGTTGGATTCTGAAAGTATTTGATAGAATTTCTTGGGTTGTGGTCTTGCGGTCTCGTGCCATTTGCTAAAAAAGGGGAAACAATAGTTATTAGAAACACATTTAAAAATCCTGCACAATCAACAGTTCAAGAGCAATGCTGTTGAATTCAGAGGTGTTTTTTTAAAAGGAAATATCTGCAAAAACTGCTTTAAACATTTCACCTATTGACGTTGCATTTTTCTACAGTCTACTATTATATTTCCTTTCATATTTCACAGATATATAATCTAAAACAAACCAAAATATTGCAATAAAATACATTTTAACTGCTTTTCCTTCCTTCCTTCCTTCCTTCCTTCCTTCCTTCCTTTCTTTCTTTCTTACTTTCTTTCTTTCTTTCTCTCTTTCCTTCCTTCTTCTTTCTTTCTTTCTTTCTTTCTTTCTTCCTTCCTTCCTTCCTTCCTTCCTTCCTTTCTTTCTTTCTTTCTTTCTTTCTTTCTTTCTTTCTTTCTTTCTTTCTTTCCTTCCTTCTTCTTTCTTTCTTTCTTTCTTTCTTTCTTTCTTTCTTTCTTTCTTCTTTTTCTTTCTCTCCTTCCTTTCTCTCTCTCTCTCTCTCTCCTTTTTCATTCTAGTGCAGTCTTTCAGCTTTCTGTCACGATGGCCTGCATCTTTTTTTTAAAAAAATAATAATAATAAATCTTCAGAATGATGTCCTTCAGCTCTTGTTTTGCTTTTTACTGGATTGTGAAACATCGCCACGTGAGTCCCCGAGGGGAAGGTGGCACACCACGTGTGTTAGGAAAATATCTTCAGAAGAGGAACCAAGAGCCCCCTTTGGGTTACTAAATATGTTGGTGGTGGTGCTCTAACAATGTGGATCGTTAGGAAGTGAAAGTGAACTTTAGGTCACGGGCGCCACCCGAGAGACCAGATGGATGAAATGAGATCAGGGCCCAAGAAAGGAGCTGATCTTAATTATGGGTTATTTATAGGAGAGTGACTAGGAAGGGAAGTCAGTATAGCAGATTCTCAGACAATCAGCTCAGCTAACTTCTGTAGAAAAACTGAACAAGAATGTGAAGTCCAGGAGATGTCTACGGAGATTCTCAATCACCCAGGTCATGGTTGTCCCACAGGTGCTTTTTCAAAAAGGCAACTGGACTTCCTTGCAGAATCTTTGTGCAGGACTTTCTTGGGACATCTCTATTTACCTTCATTTGTGGGCTTTTTTTGGGTTCCCCACCCACATTTGAAAACGTTTCGCTTCTCATCCAAGAAGCTTCTCCAGAACTAAAGAAACTCCTTGGAATGAGAAGCAAAATGTTTTCAAAAGGATAACCTGAACCCAAACCAAGGAAGTCCAGTTGCCTTTTGGAAAACGCACCTTTGGGTCAACAGGGCATTGATCTCCCCAAATATAGCTATGACGGAAAACACAACTCGTGCCAGGTAAACAGATTTGCAGGATCCAATCTGAGTTGGTCACTGGGACTAAAGGTTTATTCTTCCAAACTTTCAGGCTTATGCTGGGGCCCATCCTTGGGGAGCTTCTCTCTGTCATCCGAATCAGATTTGCTTGTAGCTTATGCAGCAATATTTAATAATGAATTGGCTCTTCAGATTTTGCAAGTTAATGTGCCTATGCTGATGTATCTGAGAGGCATTGCACAAAAAGTGAGTCCACTTTCCATGTTTCCCCCTTATTTCCTTTGGAAAGAAAGAAAGAAAGAAAGAAAGAAAGAAAGAAAGAAAGAAAGAAAGAAAGAAAGAAAGAAAGAAAGAAAGGGAGGGAGGGAGGGAGGGAGGGAGGGAGGGAGGAAAAGCAGATAACATATATATCTGAGATGCATTGCACAAAAAATGAGTCCAGTTTCCATGTTTTCCCCTTATTTCCTTTGGAAAGAAAGAAAGAAAGAAAGAAAGAAAGAAAGAAAGAAAGAAAGAAAGAAAGAAAGAAAGAAAGAAAGAAAGAAAGAAAGAAAGAAAGAAAGAAAGAAAGAAAGAAAGAAAGAGGGAGGGAGGAAAAGCAGATAAAATATATATCTGAGATGCATAGCACAAAAAATGAGTCCACTTTCCATGTTTTCCCCTTATTTCCTTTGGAAAGAAAGAAAGAAAGAAAGAAAGAAAGAAAGAAAGAAAGAAAGAAAGAAAGAAAGAAAGAAAGAAAGAAAGAAAGAAAGAAAGAAAGAAAGAAAGAAAGAAAGAAAGAGGGAGGGAGGGAGGGAGGGAGGAAAAGCAGATAACATATATATCTGAGATGCATTGCACAAAAAATGAGTCCACTTTCCATGTTTTCCCCTTATTTCCTTTGGAAAGAAAGAAAGAAAGAAAGAAAGAAAGAAAGAAAGAAAGAAAGAAAGAAAGAAAGAAAGAAAGAAAGAAAGAAAGAAAGAAAGAAAGAAAGAAAGAAAAGGAAGAAAGAAAGAAAGAAAGAAAGAAAGAAAGAAAGAAAGAAAGAAAGAAAGAAAAGAAGAAGAAGAAGAAGAGGAGGAGGAGGAGGAGGAGGAGGAGGAGGAGGAGGAGGAGGAATATGTGCAATGGGAGTAAATTTAGCCAAGGAGCAGTGCAAGGAGCTTCTACATCAGACCACTTGGTCTTTAATTGTCAAATTAATAAATTAGGCTCAAAGAAAAAAAGAATCCAGATCACATTCATACTGTGGGGACATTCTGAAAATGTAGGGCAAATGATTGCCCAGGATTTTCTAAAAGCTTCACAAAAACAGAGCCACAGCTTTCGAAATTTCTTTGAATTCCCCTTTCTACTTGGCACACTTTTGCTAGCCTTTCAACTTTGCGGGGAAAGTCTAGCCATTTTAATCTTACAGATTAGGTAATTTTATGTAGTCTGGGTTGCTACACATCATGCTCTCTGACGGTTTTATAGCTCGAAGCGTTAATCTCTTACAGTGGATCTCTCATAAATTAGAATGGCAGTGTAGAGGTTCTCACAGTTTTGGAGGGTTGGCCTCTTCTGGACCATTCTGGACCCCCAATCCAGATGTTTCAAGTTACAATTCACCCCTAACCGAGGATGGGCAAGCATACTATTTGAAGGGGGAAATGTATCTCTCTGTGGGTATTTAAGACAGATTGGCCACAGGGTGTGAACTGCATTACTTCTGGAATTTGGAACTTTTGGCCTCTCCCTGCTGTGTGCACAGTACAGTAGACGGAGCAGACCCAAACCGATGATCTTCTGCAGTCAAAAGATAGTTGGTATGCACAGCTGTTTAATTGGCTTCCAGATGCCACCTGCGGCTTTCGTTGGCTTGCTTGAAGAACCTCAGAAGTGAGCTGGTGCAATGGTGAACATGTGGTGAGCCGGTGAACCTCTTCAGCAGAGCTGAGAAGCAGTGGGACTTTGCACCACGAAGCTTCCCCCTATCTCCTCTGTGGGTGGAAATCTTTTTTGAGCTTGAATCAGGGCATGTTGGGGAAAGAGGACAGGCGTGGAGCAAGCTGAACTGGAGGACACCAATGGTAGATCCTCCACTGGGCTGGCCAAGAAGCTCCTGCAAAGCAGGGTAATCGGCAGAAGTGAGGTGGCTACATTGCTCTGTTGACATCTCCTTGGAAGAATGCTTCACAACCATCCACGGAAGTGAAGCAGCCTTTTTGAAGAATGGTTGCAGGAGTAGGGTAGGTCTTGTCTAGAGAAAAGAAGGACCTGGGGTGACATGACAGCAGTGTTCCAATATCTGAGGGGCTTTCCCCCAAAAAAGAGAGGGCCAACCTATTTTCCAAAGCATTAGAAAGGAAGAAAAAGACGCACGGAAACTTATCCAGGATGGAAACCTATCAAGGAGTGATCCAACCTGGAACTGAGGAGAATTTTTCTAACAGTGAGAATAGTTAACCAGGCTTGCCTTCAGAAGTTGGAGGTTTTCAGGAAATAGATTGGACAGCCACTTGTCTGAAATGGGATGGGGCCTCCTGCTTGAGCAAGGGGTTGGACTAGAACAGAGGTCCCCAACCTTTTGGGCACCAGGGACTGGTTCCGTGGAAAGAGGTTTTTCCGTGCACCAGAGAATGTGTGGTTTTGTGTGCTGCCTGGATGGGGCCTTGCTTGTTTGTGTGGACCGGTTGCTGGCATGCTGTGGGCTGATACTAGTCCACAGACTGGGGGGGGGGCTGGTGACCCCTGGACTAGAAGACCTCCAAAGGTCCCTTCCATTATTTTGTTTATTCTGTTAAAAGCAGGTGATAGTAGAGTAACGTCTCTACGAATGGGACCTTCTACAGCAATGAAGAAATCCCTCCGGTCACTAATGGATTGATTATTTACATCTCTGAGAATGAGGTGAAGATGCTTCCAAAGTAGAAAGGGAATCTTGTTCGAGCAAATTACCTCTGATTCTTACTTCTGGGATTTCCCCAGCTGCCAATTAGCAAGCTGATGACAGAAAAGACCGATTGCGAAATTCAAAGGCAGGGATCAGCCTGACGTTTTCAGAGGAGATGGAGAGGATTCCATAGCCACAAGAGTAGAAAAAGTGCTGGGAACCTTAATTATTTCTGCAGAGGAAAGAAAGTAACCCCCACCCCCAAGTAAGAAATTAACAAAGAGCCCTTACAGCTGTCTTTCTGCATTTCTCTCCAATTCAAATATAGCCATTTTGATCCAAGCTGAACCCATCTTCCTTTCGTGTGGACGATTGACATATTTCAGGTATGGTAATTTAGGATTTGCTTGGAATAGGTTGCACCAAACATACATTTAAGAGAGAGAGAGAGAGAGAGAGAGAGAGAGAGAGAGAGAGATTTAGCTTAAAAAAAGGAAGAAAAATAAGCTTTTGGATTGTTTGAAATTCATGTTGATACCATAAGAAAATGAAGTCTGTACTTTTTACTGTGGTGTGCTTTTTCCTGAAGGAGGACAACACGACAAGCATAAGCTGGTTTTATTGCTGAACACTGCTTTGAGGCAAGAAGTCGAGACTCTAGAAAGAGTACAGAGAAGAGCAACAAAGATGATTGGGGGACTGGAGGCTAAAACATATAAGGAACGGTTGCTGGAATTGGGTATGCGTAGTTTAATGAAGAGAAGGACGAGGGGGGACATGATAGCAGCCTTCCAATATCTCAGGGGCTGCCCCAAAGAAGAGGGAGTCAAGCTATTCTCCAAAGCACCTGAAGGCAGGACAAGAAGCAACGGATGGAAACTAGTCAAGGAGAGAAGCAACCTAGAACTAAGGAGAAACTTCCTGACAGTGAGAACAATTAATCAGTGGAACAACCTGCCTCCAGAGGTGGTGAATGCTCCAACACTGGAGGTTTTTAAGAAGAGACTGGACAGCCATTTGTCTGAAATGGTAGAGAGTTTCCTGCCTTAGCAGGGGGTTGGACTAGATGACCTCCAACATCCCTTCCAACTACTTCTTCTTCTTCTTCTTCTTCTTCTTCTTCTTCTTCTTCTTCTTCTTCTTCTTCTTCTTCTTATTATTATTATTATTATTATTATTATTATTATTATTATTATTATGTATCATAGAGAACATAGGGCCAGAAGGATCTTGGAGTTCTTCAACATTTCCAGCTTTGTGGACCGGTGGGGGTGGGTAGGTGGGAAGGGGATGGATCCACGTGAGCGGCCAGCAAGCGGACACAGACACACGCAGTTCTATTTGCGCCAGCACCACTGGTGGGATTCAGCCGGTTCACACCAGTTCGGCAGAACCGGTAGCTAACGTTTTGTTGCCCAGGCCCTGAATGGACTTCTGGAAATGGCATCCACACAGAAAACCGGTCGTTCAATTTTTTTAAAAACTTTTATTTTTCACAGTTCCTTTAACATACCACAAACTAACCAATGAAATATAAACATTTTTTCAGGTATTTAACATTTGTCATTTTTTAATTTTTTAATTTTTATTTTTCTTCCATTTATATCCCGCCCTTCTCCGAAGACTCAGGGCGGCTTACAAGCTTAGCAATAGCCTTCATTCTGTGTATATGCCTGTTTATTATTAGGGCTTTCACACACACACACCAAGCGGCATTATTACAAAGTCAGCTTAATTGCCCCCAACAATCTGGGTCCTCATTTTACCTACCTGGGAAGGATGGAAGGCTGAGTCAACCTTGAGCCTGGTGGGACTCGAACCTGCAATAATTGCAGGCAGCTGGTGTTACTTAAGGAGGCATTAGCCCACTGCTCCACCAAGGCTCTTATATCAGTAGTGCTGTAGGTATTATATATCGCCATGCATAGATACATACACGTAAGTTTGGGTGCTGCTCGTCCATTTCCCCTTTCACCGTATCCACCCTCCTTCTCTCTCTTCCCTCTTCTCTACTTTCTTTCTCCTTTTCTCTTTTCTTTCCTACTTCCCTCTTCTTCCTCTCCTCTCCTCTTTCCCCTCACCGCTCCCCTCCCGTTTCTCCCCACTTCTCCTCCTCTTTCCCTCCAACCTTCCTACTTCCTTCCCCCTCCTCTCCCCTCTTCCCTCTCTTCTCTCCTTTCTTCCCTCCCATCCCTCTTCCGATACAATTCAGGCGTGATGTCCGAGCAGCTCCTCTCCTTGGATTTTCAATGTCTGTATTAGCTATGATAATATCCTTATCTCCTCATTTTTCTTCCATCTAAATTAGTGTTAGCCGTCTTTTAAGCATATTCTCTTTTTCACCCACTCGTAAAATTTTCCCCAAATTTCATAATACTCTGACTCTGTTCTTATCTTTAATTATCATTGTTAATCTATTCATTTCCGCACATTCCATTATTTTCCCGATCACCTCTTCTTCTGGAGGAGCTTTCAGGGCCTTCCAGTTTTGTGCAAACACAATCCTAGCTGCAGTGGTTATACGAATAATCAAGTATGTGTTCTCTTTACTATATTTCTCTGGTAAAATACCCAACAGGAATATTTCTGGTCTTAATTCTATACGTTGTTGTATCATCTTTTCTATCCATAACTTGATTATGTTCCAATAGATTTTAGCTTCTGCACATGTCCACCACATATGATAGAAAGAGCCTGGTATTTGATGGCATTTCCAACATTTCATAGATCTGTCCTTAAACATTTTAGCTAGTTTTTCTGGAGACATATGCCATCTGTAGAACATCTTGCACATATTTTCTTTATACGCTGTCACCACTGTCGGTTTATAGTTTCTTTCCCACAATTGCTGCCATCTATCTAATTCAATCGTATATCCAAAATTTCTTGACCATATTATCATTGACTCCTTAACTTGCTGCTCCTCTAATTCCCTATATAATAAGTAGCTATATATTTTTAATCCATTTTTCTTCAGTTCCCATAAGTATTTCATCTAACTCTCTTCTCCCCAAATTAAAACCATCTATTTTAGCATCTTTTTCATATCTAGATTGTATTTGCGTTCTCATGTACCAATCCATCTTTATTCCTTGTTCCTCTAATTGTTGTTTGGTTTTCAGCTTCCCTGTATTTGTTAGTAGGTCTTTATATCTTATAATGTTTCTCATATTAAACATATAGGGGTGTATTAATGCTTCCATCATTGAGAGCCAATCTGGAATCCTCAAGTGATGCTTCCTCTTTATTTTCTCCCAAGCCATCAATAAAGAATTCCTGATATGATGTCTCTGGAAATAGCTGTGTATTCTATTTTTCCCATACCATATAAACCAGGGGTCTTCAAACTTGGCCCTTTTATGACTTGTGGACTTCAACTCCCAGAATTCCTCAGCCAGCGTGCCTGACTGAGGAATTCTGGGAGTTGAAGTCCACAAATCATACAAGGGCCAAGTTTGAAGACCCCTGATATAAACGAATGCCATCCCAACTGTAAATCATGTCTCTCTAATGTCAATAATCTAGTATTCCTCAGTAAAATCCATTCTCTCATCCATGACATTACTGCAGCCTGGTAATATAATTCCCAATTAGGTAAGCTAAACCCACCTCTGAGTCTTGCATCCTATAACATTTTTAATTTAATCCTTGCCTTTTTCCCCCTGCCAAATATATTTCAAAATCATACTGCTCAAAAAAAATAAAGGGAACACAATGTACTGTATTTAATAGTAGGATGTCTTATCTTGTGTTCCCTTTATTTTTTTGAGCAGTATATTTTATTTAGCCCCTCAAAATATTTCTTTTCCAATCTTATTGGTATTGTTGAAAACAAAAACAACAATCGTGGTAATATTTTCATTTTGATTATTGCAATCCTGCCCATTAATGATAGTTGTACCTTTTTCCATTTATCCAAATCTACTTTGATTTGTCTTTTCAATTTGTAATAGTTATCTTCTTTAATTGTTGTACATCTTGCCGTCGGGTGAATCCCCAAATATTTTACCTTCTTTACAATCTGTATCTCTAACTTTCCCATCAATTCTTTTTTTTTGGTTTTTCGGTAATATTTTTCACTAACATTTTTGTTTTAGGTTGCTCCCATATTTATTTTATTTATTTATTTTAATTCCATTTATATCCCGCCCTTCTCCAAAGACTCAGGGCGGCTTACAAGCTTACAAGTGAATCCCACCACTGGCCAGCAGCATGCACAAGCGCTGGCCGCGTATACAAATGGAGTGCACAAGGTTGCCCGCTTCTCGGGCAAGTGAAGATGGGCATGCATGCATGTGTGCACACAGCTCAGTTGCAATCCCCCCACAGCCCGCTAGTGGGCCATGGGCCACAAGTTGGGGACCCCTGTTGTAATCCAACTGCCTGCTCATGGCAGAAGACCCTGTGCCATTTCAGACAAATGGCAGTCCAGTCTCTTCTTAAAAACTTCCAGTGTTGGAGCATTCACAACTTCTGGAGGCGGGTTGTTCCACTGGTTAATTGTTCTAACTGTCAGGAAGTTTCTCCTTAGTTCTAGGTTTCTTGTCTCCTTGATTAGTTTCCATCCATTGCTTCTTGTCCTGCTTTCAGGTGCTTTGGAGAATAGCTTGACTCCCTCTTCTTTGGGGTAGCCCCTGAGATATTGGAAGATTGCTATCATGTCCCCCCTTGTCCTTCTCTTCGTTAGACTAGACACACCCAATCCCAGCGACCGTTCCTTATAAGTGTCCACTCATTTCACAAATCCATGGAATTAATAGTTAAAGAACTTTTTTTCTGCAGCAAAACATTTAAGTTTTGCCAACTTAATTCTGTGCAAAAACAGACTAAGGCAATTAAGTTCCTTCCCCAAAAAAGATGTTAATGTTTAGAAAGCAAAAGAGAACTTGCAGAACTCTTGGGATGTCATCCTTTTGTCAAGCGTGAAAGGGGAAATCACAAGATACTTCCAGCAATCTTTCACAAGAATTTTGAGACTAAAAATCCTTTCCATTTTTTAATTTTGCTTTGGGTCTTAGATGGTGGTCCCAAAGGTGCTTTTTCAAGAGGCAACTGGTATCATATGAATAATATGTATTCTCCTGCCATACTTGATAACTCATCCCAATATAAATCCTACATTAAGCTAATCACTCCATTGCATCTCACGAAATGAGATACACGTCTGATGAAATGAATGGTGATTAATGCAAGCTTACCCATTTTTAATCACATTTGTTAGTCTGGAAAGGTGTTATCAGTCATTTTCTGATCTGCGGCGTTGGTGGATTTACAACAGCAATATAGAAAGTATAGATTTTCTTCTAGGACTCCCCAAGTAATTTAAACTAATTATATAGCCAATGAAACAAATAGGCGCTTATAAAGGAAGATGAACAATGAGCATCAGCATGGAATGTTTAATCCTGATTGCTAGGAGAGGAAGGAAGGAAGGAAGGAAGGAAGGAAGGAAGGAAGGAAGGAAGGAAGGAAGGAAGGAAGGAAGGAAGGAAGGAAGGAAGGAAGGTGAAATACAGCATTCCAGATAATTCTAGGATCTGTAATGAGCATAATAGCCATTATTTTTTCATCCATTGATTGACTAGTTCATTGATCATCCATCATGAAGTCAGTATTAACTTTAGGCGATCACATAGAGAGAGACAACTCCAGGATGACAGATCCTGAACCTAGCCCTTTGTGGCCTCCGACGGTGCACCCAACGTTGACCAACCTCTTCTCCAAAGCACCTGAAGGCTGGACAAGAAGCAACGGATGGAAACTAATCAAGAAGAGATCCAGCCTAGAACTAAGGAGAAATTTCCCGACAGTGAGAACAGTTACTCAGTGGAACAACTCGCCTCCAGACGTTGTGGCTGCTCCAACACTGGACATTTTGAAGAAGAGGTTGGATAGCCACTTGTCTGAAATGGTATAAGTCTCCTGCTTGAACAGGAGGTTGGACTAGAAGACCTCCAAGGTCCCTTCCAATTTTGTTATTCTGATTACCAGAGAGCTTTGACATAAGAGGCTCAGCATAACACAAGATGAAACCTGCAGCCAGTCAAGAAGTCTGCCCTAAAATGCCTCCATAGTTACTCATTCTATTTTTGAACTGCCACAAAAAGTAATTCAGTGGACCTACAGATCAGATGGTATTTGAGTGCAATAATTAAAAAATTGGCCTAACATTGATAGTGAAGCTCAGCCTGGCACTTATGAATGATTTCAAGATACTTTCCCCCCCCCCCAAAGTTTATAATTTAGAGTCTGATTTATATGATATGATATTGTTCCAATGTACAAGGCTGCAGGGATTGATATTAATTCTTTAAGGGAATATCAAATATTCAATACAGCCTTAAGTTAGACTTCATTCAATATAAATGTACGGTTATGTGTATGTAAAAGAATAATGAAATGCAAGAAAAAAAAAGATCGTATACCTTTCCTAACTTAATAAAAGTCTGAGAAGCAAGATCAAGAATTTGGTTTATTAAATAAACACAACCTCAGTTGTGGACGTCTGCGCATAAAATTGCAGATTTGCGTTTGATTGTCTGTTGACGTCAGTCCAGCATTATGAGCTGTTCTGGTCAAGCAGAAATGTCACAAAAGGAAGGGAGAACGGGGTTTTGAAACCTCTTTTAACCTAGCAGAATATTTGCTGAATTTTTATTACCCTATTTAGAATGAATTATTATTTCGGCGTGCCTGCCTCTCTGTGTTTCTTTGCGTTTGAATTCATTTTCTTGTACTACTTGCTTTCTGTACCTCTTTAACTTCCTATTTTTATTAATGAGATGTACGATGCCTCGTACATCTTTAGAAATAAGTTTTATTTCAACAGCTCAGGAATACTTGTACGTTTAACTGGATTCAATTTCAGTAACTTCGAAAGGGGGCATTAACTTTGACTTGGATAAAAGAAATCAATTTCTACCTTTGGCTTTACTGATACATTATTATACTATTTTGTCTTGTTCAGAAACAATCTTTTACCATCTTTTTCCAGTTGATGAGCTAATCTACTATCATTTGGTATTGCTACCATCCGTAAATAGCACATTCCCTGCTGTGTGGTTCTCGATGAGTGTTCCTTAACCTTGGCAACTGGAACGTGTGGACTTCGACTCCCAAAATTCCCCAGCCATCTTGTTTTAGATGTTGGTCTGTCTGAATTCAGAAGTCCCCGAGAGTGTTTACAGAGTCATTTTGGAAGACCTTTTCAATACGATGGTCACATCTAGACATCCGGGAAATTAAATGTAATAAATCTCAATGTATCTTCCCCGCGTTGGCTTCCGTACATATATAACAGCTAAGGTGAGCCAAGGGCTACATCTCAACGGCAATACCATACTAGCTTATATACAGTGTGATGTTGTGATTAAGATGCTGTTAGACCAAGAGTGTTGAGTGCAGAACCTGGGTTCAAGCTCTTCTTTGGTCTCCTCCTCTTCTCATTCCTTCCATCTTTTCTAGCATTTACAACTTTTTCCACAGAGCTAGCTCTTCATCTCATATCAAAACTACTTAGTAAGGCTGTATTACTATAATTCTTCTCATCTTTCCTGTTGCCTGTCTCCTTATCTTCTCACGACTTTGGCTTAGTTGCTTGTATCTTACAATTTATATGAATGGTTTTATGTGGCATCCTAGTATGATTTATGTTGTTGCTTATTTAGTATCCCATGACTATCACTAAGTGGTGTATTTTATGATTGATGAGGAATATTTTTTAATGATGATTATGATCACGATTTATCTCCTGTTGCTTGTATGTACACTGAGAGCTTCTGTACCGGAGACAAATTCCTTGTGTGTCAAAACACACTTATCCAGGGGTAGGCAACCTTGGCTCTTTTATGACTCATGAACTTCAACTCCCAGAATTCCTGAGCCAGCATGGCTCAGCTTGGAAACCTCTCCCTTTCCCCTCAGCATGGCTGGCTCAGGAATTCTGGGAGTTGAAGTCCACAAGTCATAAAAGAGCCAAGATTGCCTACCCCTGCCTTGGCCAATAAAGCATTCTACATATTCTATATTATTTTATATTAATAAGATAGCCTTTGACCTATGATCACAGTTGAGCCCAAAATTGATGTTGCGCAGTGAGAGACATTTGTTAAGTGAGTTTCGCCTCATTTTACGTCTTTTTTTGCCACAGTTGTTAAGGGAATCACTGCAGTTGTTAAGTTAATAACACGGTTGTGAAGTGAACCTGGTTTATCTATTGAATTTGCTAGTCAGAAGGTTGCAAAAGGGGATCACGGCAGCCATCATAAATATTGTCCTAGTGGACAATCCCTTAAACATGAGCCAGCCGTGGGACTTCCGGTGTCTCCGCGGCGCCGGAGACAGCCTTCCCGGGCTGCCCGCAGCTCAGCTGTGTGATTTTCGCCCGAAACAGCGCCGATCAGCTGTTCGGGTGAATTTGAAGCCCCCTCCTCGGGAGAAGAGGAGGGGGTGAGGCCCCAGGTAGGGGTCGAGTTCTCCGGGGCCGCCTGAGCTTGCAGCTTGGGCGGCCGAAGGATCGAACTCCCCCGTAGCCTGGGTCGCTCCCAGCTGGCCAGCGCCTCTGCTCCTGACTTCATGGAGCGGAGCCAGGCGTCTGCGACCACCCCTGCTTGAAGGAAGGACTATGGAGCAATAAGAGCAGGCAGAGCGGTACAAGAGGAAAAGGTGAAGAGGATTATTTTATTTTACTCTCGAGCTTGATGGTTTTTTTAAACTTAAAGTGAAAGTGCGTCACAATTGAAAGTAAAAGATGGCGGCTAAACCTCCCCCTAAAACTCTTCGGAGTGCTGGGACTTCTCCGGTGCAACAATCTTCATTACAGGCGTTGCATCCTCCTGATGTATTGACACCGAAGGACTTACGAGATGCTCTGGAAAAACATGCTCAGGTAATTTTGGAAGCAATGGGTGATAAATTTGCACAGATGGAGGAGAAATTGAAGAAGTTGGAGGAGAGAATGGAGGAGAGGATGGAACAGAAGTTCAGTGTGATGAAGGTAGACATTTTGTCTTCAGTGTATAAAGTGGCTGAATGTGTGGAAGATTTGGAGGAAAAAGTGGAAGATTTGACTCAAAAGAATGCTATATTAGAAGCTAAAGTATTGGAGAATGAAGATTTAAGAGATAAATTGGATAGAGAATTGAGTCTTGCTCAATATTTCCAGATGCAGTTTGCCATTAGAATCAGAGGTTTAAAGGAGAATATTAAGGAAGATCTAAAGCAGCTGGTTTCTGAGGCTCTCGAAGTGGTATTGAACCAGCCTGCATCTGAAATAAAAGGAGGCATGGATAAAGTGTTTCGTGTGAACTCATGGATTGCTAGACAGAGAAAGTTGCCTAGAGATGTGGTGGTCTATTTTGCAAAAAGGGAAATTAGAGATGAAGTTATACGAGCTGCCTATGATACTAAAGTTGTGATTGCTGGTCAAGAAGTTCTGGTTCTAAAAGAAATTCCTCCAAAGATTTTAAGGAGAAGGAAGGATTTTACATTTCTTGTGCAAGAGCTCAAGCAACGAGATATAAGGTTCAGATGGGAGATCCCAGCTGGGTTGATGGTGATGCATGAAGGTAAAAGGTACCGTCTGGTTACTGTGATGCAAGCACGTGATTTTTACAATAATGTTTTAAAAGCAACCCCATTAACACTTCTGGAAGCTGCAAAGGGATCTGGAGAAGGAGAACATCAAGAGGCTGAAGATGGACAGACAGAGGAGAATGGTGCTGGAGGAGATCAAGATATAACACCTTTGGATGATCCCAGAGAACAGAGGGTGACGCGTGCTGCTTTAAAACGATCAAAAAAGATAAAAGAACAAGATCAGCAGAAGCCTATGGAACTTTCACAACGTACTTACAGCCAAGTAGTGGGAGGTGGGAAAAGATTTGGGTGAGGAATGTAAAATTTACACAAATTTGAAATCTAAGAGAGAATTTTTACAAAACGTTTTATAGATGGTATTTAGATTTTAAAAAGCTAAGTATGTATCTGAATTATTAGTCTAAAAGTTGGAGGTGCAGTGATGAAGACGCAATATATTTTCATATATGGTGGACTTGTGAAAAGGCTAAGGCTTTTTGGATAAAAGTCTGGTGGAATACACCAAGTTGTTGTTGAATTTAACTACGGCAGTAAGACTTTTGATAGGTTAGTACTGGAAAGAGGAACTGCCGACTATAGAAGAGTGGACTTTAAAGGTTTCCGATCTGGTTGAAATGGCGAAGATTTTGGCCTATCTGAAAGATTACTTGCAAGAATGTTATATTATGGAAGGGAGAAAATGGTTTGAGTTTATCCAGAATAAGTATAGGGTTAAGAAGTTTCATATTTGAATAAGTTTTCTTTCTTTGTTTCTTTTTCTATATTATTATTATTATTATTATTATTATTATTATTATTATTATTATTATTATTATTATTATTATTATTATATATATTTAATACTACTAAGGTTTGTTTTATCCTATATAAGCTAGAGAGTGATAGATTTTAGAGTTTATGATTGTTAGTATATGGTTGTTTATGATTGTTTTTTTATATACCTTGTATTTAGCTCTGGGAAGTCAGGGGGGGGAGGGGGGAGGAGGGTGGAGGGGGGAGAGGAAGGGGGGGAGGGAGAAGGGAGGGGGAGGGGGGATTTTTTTTTTAAGGGAAAAATTGTATGTTAAAACTTTTCAATAAAAACATGAGCCAGCCGTGTGCTGCAGCTGCCAAAAAAACCAACATAGTGCTAAGCTGCATTAACAGAGGGATAGAATTAAGATCACAAGAAGTGTTAATACCACTTTACAAGACCTTGGTAAGGCCACACTTGGAATACTGCATCCAGTTTTGGTCACCATGATGTAAAAAAGATGTTGAGACTCTAGAAAGGGTACAGAGAAGAACAACAGAGATGATCAGAGGACTGGAGGCTAAAACATAGGAAGAACAGTTGCTGGAATTGGGTATGTCTAGTTTAATGAAGAGAAGGACAAGGGGTGACATGATAGCAGTGTTCTATTATCTCAGGGGTTTCCACAAAGAAGAGGGAGCCAAGCTATTCTCCAAAGCACCTGAAAGCAGGACAAGAAGCAACGGATGGAAACTAATCAAGGAGAGAAGCAACCTAGAACTAAGGAGAAACTTCTGAACAGTGAGAACAATCAATCGGTGGAACAACCTGCCTCCAGAAGCTGTGAATATTCCAACACTGGAAGTTGTTAAGAAGAGACTGGACAGCCATTTGTCTGTAATGGTATAGGGTTTCCTGCCTGAGCAGGGGGCTGGACTAGATGATCTCCAAGGTCCCTTCCAACTTTATTATTATTATTATGAACCAGTTGCAAAGCATCTGAATTTTGATCGTGTGACCATAGGGATGGCTGCAGCTGTCATAAGCGTGAAAAACGGTCATAAGTCACTTTTTCAGTGCCGTTGTAACTTTGAACAGTCACTCAACTGACTATTGTAAGTCAAGGTCTACCCGTCTACTCAAAGTAGACTAGACCTTGGGGAAAGTGCTTGCCTTGAGCAACATTCATTTCATAAAAGCCCACATCAGCTGTGATTCAATAGGCCACGGTCCTTTCAGTTATTAATACCACCTCCCATATGGATTACATTTAAGAATAAATCCTATTACGTGCACTCTGTCTTATGGGTTCTTGTCATATAAGTGACATAAATTTCAATTGCACTCTCTCAAATATAATGGTATCATGGATCCTTTGGTCTTCTCTGCCCACACTTTCCGATTCCTATATGTAACGTCCCATCACACATGGTCCTTGTTCTACCACAACATGAATTTTAATGCCACGCCAAGGTACCATACTGTTGTGATTTGTGATGGAAGCGGTGGACTCCCCAAGGATGGCATTTTACAGTTAAAAGAGGGAAGAAGAAGAAAAAAATGAGCTACAGATTTTAAAAGATGATTTGAC